>NW_004444086.1:6211975-6234526 GCF_000243295.1 Trichechus manatus latirostris
GAGTGTGGGTGAAGAAGGTTGGAGAGTGGGAAAGCGTATATCACAAATTGCCGGCGCTCTGGAGCGCCTCAGGAAGAAGCAAAGATGGCGCATGGAGCCAGGCACTTGATTGGAAGGAGGGGGAGGCAGCGAGAGGCAAGCAAGAAATCAAAAGGAGCAGAAAAAAAAAAAAAAGAAAAAGCAACACCAGCAGCCAACAAATGGCACTCAGAGAGCCAGCTAGTGCGGGCTGGTGTTTCTGGACAAGAGACCATGTCCGCGGGAAGCAGAGGAGGCCGAGTGTGGGTGAAGAAGGGTGGAGAGTGGGAAAGCGTATATCACAAATTGCTGGTGCTCGCAGCCCCTCAGGAAGAAACAAAGGTGGAGCACGGAACCATGCACTTGAGTGAAAGGAGGGGGAGGTGGCGAGAGGCAAGTGAGAAATCTAAAGAAGCAGAAAAAAAAAGCAACACTAGCAGCCAACAAATGGCACCCAGAGAGCTGCCCACTTGGGTGTGTGGAATCCAAGCAGCCGGCGCTTCCTGGTCAAGAGATCATGGTCGCGGGAAGCAGAGGAGGCCGAGCTGGGGCTAAGAGGGGTGGGGGGTGGAAAACCGCACACCGCAAATTACTGGTTGTTTTGTCTCCCGCTGGACGCTCCGTGAGGCTGCTTTCTCGTACCCCCGTTTGCTGGTCTCCGATAGGAGTTCAAGATGGTGGATCCACCCTGCGTTAGCTGGTAGAGGACCTCTGCATGAATCTCTCCTTCTCTCCATTCTCTATCAATTTTCTCACTCCATTTGATGCTTGGCTGAGTTCTTTATCTCTTCATTAGATGTTTTAGGGTTTCAGGATGTTTGTATTCTCTGTTTGGCTTAGTTTTTCGGATCTTTGCTGTGGAGGGATCGCATGGTGCTTCTGCCTAGAGCGCCATTTTGCCAGAACTCCTTCGCAAGCATCATTTTTAAAGAGACTGTCTTTTCCCCGTTTAATGAATTTTGGGTCTTTATCAGCTGCTCATAGGTGGATGAATTTACATCTGGATTCTCAATTGTGTTCCGCTGGTCTATGTAGCTGTTGTACCAGTACCAGGCTGTTTTGACTAAAGTGGCGGTAGAATAGTTTCTAAAATCAAGTAGTGTGAGGCCTCCCACTTTGTTTTTCTTCTTCAGAAATGCTTTACTTATACGAGGCCTCTTCCCCTTTCCATATGAAGTTCGTGATTTGTTTCTCCATCTCATTAAAGAATGTCATTGGAATTTGTTTTTGGATTGGAATGTATCTGTTGGTGGTTTTGGATAGAACTGATGTTTTTACAATGTTGAGTCTTCCTATCCATGAGACCTTATGTAGGTCTCTTTTGGTTTCTTGCAGTAGTGTCTTGTTGTTTTCTTTGTATAGGTCTTTTACATCTCTGGTTAGATTTATTCCTAAGTATTATATGTTCTTGGGGGCTATTGTAAATGGTATTAATTGCATGATTTCCTCTTAAAAGTTATCTTTGTTGGTGTAGAGGAATCCAACTGATTTTTGTATGTTTATCTTGTATCCTGATACTTTTCTGAAATCTTCTATTAGTTCCAGTAGTTTTCTTGTGGATTCTTTGGGGTTTTCTGTGTATGAGATCATATCATCTATAAATAGAGATACTTCCTCTTGTCCTTACCAATTTGGATGCCCTCTATTGATTTTTTGACTCATAGTGACCTCATGTGACAGAGTAGAACTGTCCCATAGGCTTTTTTTTTTTTTTTTTTTTGCTGTGATGCTTACAGAAGCAAGGCCTTTCTCCCTCAGAGCCACTGGGTGAGCTCAAACTACCAACCTCCCAGTTACCAGTTGAGTGCTTAACTGTTGCACCAACAGGGCTCCTTCCAAAGGCCAGTAATGAGTAATTATAAGTGTTTCCAACCAGAGGGAGTGAACTTAGATGTGCCATGTATAGTGACACAGTGGCTGCAACAATGGGCTCAAACATAGCAACAACTGTGAGGATGGCACAGGACCTGACAGTGTTTTGTTTTGTTGTACATAGGGTAGCTATGAGTCGGAACTGACTCTATGGCAGTTAACAGCAAAAACAATGTATATAGTCTGGTCCAATGTACATCTTGTAATAGCAGACACAGTGTACATTAATTAATTTAGGAAAGAAGGAGATTTTCAAGTAATAAAGCATACTCAAATTACCACCACCATCAGTTGTCATCAAGTCAATTTCAACTCATGGCGACCCCATGTGTGTTAGAGTAGAATTGTGCTCCATAGGGTTTCCAAAGATTGATTGTTCAGAAGTAGATCACCAGGCCTTTTGCCACAGGCATCTTTGGGAGGACTGGAATCTCCAACCTTTTGGTTAGCAATACAGCACGCTAATCGTTAGTACCACCCAGGAACTCCTTACCTAAACTGGAAGCAGGGAAGTGGTCAATAAATACCAAGGCTCTAATTTACTATGACTACAAATGATAGAACAGAATCAAGAAAAAGCTACTGTATTTCCATGATATCTTTTCATCTACTCACTAGGCAATCGGCTGCCATCTGATGTTATAACATTTTTGTTTTTAGGTATCACAAAAAACAAAAGACAAAATCTGAGAAATAATGATAACACTGTCAGTGCCTGAGGGAGTATTGTAAAAGCCTGCATAAATTCCAGCTAGCTGCTTGCTGAGATTTGCAATGATAGCTTTAACAATTCTCAGTGTATTGAATCAGGCTAAAGCCAAATTTGACTTGAGTATGTAGAGGTCCAGTCTTCCATGCAGAAGACTTGTGTTCATTTGGTGTACCTCAGATACTCTGAAAATTCTATATTTTTAAATGTCATGTAATAATATTGTTAGATATTTTGTTTCTGAGGAAAAAAAACACAATATTACTGATTCTATTTGTTGTGGCTTTTCTGAAGTAGAAAAATCAGAAACGTATTGTAAATTGTCCATTTTCAACCCCTTATATTACCGCATGTTTGGTGAAGGGTGCTCACAAACAAATGTGAAAGACTGTCTTGATTTCATCTAGGTTAAGGAGATGATCTAATATTTTTTTAAGGTCAATAATAGTAATGTTCACAGAGAGGAGTTTGAGAATAAAAGAACATAACACTACAACAACAATTTTGTTATTCAGAACATACATATATATTTCACATATAATTGTATGAAAGATAATTATTTATGTTCTTGTTAGCTGCTGTCAAGTTGATTTTGACTCATAGCGACCTTGTGTGTTACAGAGTAGAACTGCTCCGTAGGGTTTTCTTGGCTGTAATCTTTATGGAAGCAGACCACCAGGCCTTTTCTTCCATGGTACCTCTGAGTGAATTTGAATTTCCAGCCTTTCAGGTAGTAGTTGAGCACTTAACTATTTGTGCCACCAAGGGATACTTATAGGTTATAAACACATAAAGAAAACAGGGAGTGGTTATAACAGACATTAGAACAAGGCTCATCTCTGAGTAGAGAGATAGAAGATTATGGTAAGGAACAGACCACGGTGTTTGGGGTTCTGGAAGAGTTCTACTGGAAAATGATTATAAAATTGCAAAGAAATTCACTTCATAATTATTTATCAAATAGCATAATTATTTTTTATACTTTGCATATGTGCTATATTTTATAATATAATGGATTAACATATATACAAGGAATTAGGGAAGTCAAAACCAGTGAATAATAACCATTCAGGCCATGCAGGATAGCTTATCTGTGCTAGGTTAAGTGTCATATCTGGAACTATTTCATTCAGCTCAGCAAACAGTGATTGCATGTTACCAACAGCTGCTTTAAACCTCTTTGACTGGAATCCAGGTAAGAATTTATGTAATCTTGGCAATGATGCTATTGTTGCTGTTGTTGTTAGGTGCTGTCAAGTTGGTTCTGACTCATAGTGACCCTATGTACAACAGCACAAAACACTGCCCGGTCCTGCACCATACTCATAATCATTGTTACAGTCGATTCCATTGTTGCAGCCACTGTGTCAATCCATCTCATTGAAGGTCTTCTTCTTTTTCACTGACCTACTTTATCAAGCATGATGTGCTTCTCTGGAGACTGGTCTATCCTGATAACATGTCCAAAGTACATGAGACAAAGTCTTGCCATTCACACTTCTAAGGAGCATTCTTGTTGTACTTCTTCCATGACAAATTTATTCATTCTTCTGGCAGTCAATTACATAGTCAACATTCTTCACCAACACCATAATTTAAAGGCATCGATTCTTCTTTGGTCTTCCCTATTCATTGTCCAGCTTTCACATGCACATGAAGTGATTGAAAAGACCATGGCTTGGGTCAGACACACATAGTCCTTAAAATGACATCTTTGCTTTTTAACACTTTAAAGAAGTCTTGTGCGGCAGATTTTTCCAGTGCAATGTGTCCTTTGATTTTTTGACTACTGCTTCCATGGACATAGACTGTGGATCCAAGTAAAATGAAATCCTTGACAACTCCAATCTTTTCTCTGTTTATCATGATGTTACCTATTGTTCCAGTTGTGAGGATTTCTGTTTTCTTTATGTTGAGGTGTAATCCATACTGAAGGCTGTAGTCTTTAATCTTCGTCAGCAAATGCTTCAAGTTCTCTTTACTTTCAGCAAGCAAGATTGTGTCATTTGTGCATCGAAGGTTATTAATGAGTCTTCCTCCAATCCTGATGTTCTGTTCTTCTGCATATAGTCCAGCTTTTCAGATAATTTGCTCAGCATACAGATTAATTAAGTATGGTGAAAGGATACAACTCTGACACATACCTTTCCTGAATTTAAACCGCTCAGTATCCTCTTGTTCTGTTCAAATGACTACCTCTTAATCTATGTACGGGCTCCTCATGGGCACAATTAAGTGTTCTGGAATTCACATTCTTTTCAATGCTATCAGTAATTTGTTATGACCCACACAGTCAAATTCTTTTGCATATTCAATAAAACACAGGGAAACATCTTTCTGGTATTGTCTGCTTTCAGCCAGGATCCATTTGACATCAGTAATGATATCCCTTATTCCAAGTCCTCTTCTGAATCCAGTTGAATTTCTGGCAGTTCCCTGTCAATGCACTGTTGCAACTGCTTTTGAATGATCTTCAGCAAAATTTTACTTGTGTGTGATATTAATGATATTATTCAATAATTTCCATATTCTCTTAGATCATCTTTCTTTGGAATAGTCATAAATATGGATTTTTTTCCTGTCGGTTGGCCAGGTAGCTGTCTTCCAAATTTCTCGGCATAGAAGAGTGAGCACTTCCAGCACTGCAACCATTTGTTGAAACATCTCAACTGGTATTGTGTCAATTCCTGAAGTCTTGTTTCTCCCCAATGCTTTCAGTGCAGTTTAGACTTCTTCCTTCAGTACCATCGATCCCTGAGCATATGCTACCTTCTGAAATGACTGAAGATCCACTTATTCTTTTTGGTACAGTGACTCTGTGTATTCCTTCCATCGTCTTTTGATGCTTCCTGCTTCATTCAATATTTTTCCCATAGAATCTTTCAATACTGCAACTCAAGGCTTGAATTTTTTCTTTAGTTCTTTCAGCTTGAGAAATGCCGAGCATGTTCTTCCCTTTTGGTTGTCTCCAGGTCTTTGCACATTGCATTATAATACTTCACTTTGTCTTCTCAAGCCACACTTTGAAATCTTCTGTTCAGCTCTTTTAGTTCATCATTTCTTCCATTCACTTTAGCTACTCGATGCTCAAGAGCAAGTTTCAGAGTCTCTTCTGACATCCATTTTGGTCTTTTCTTTCTTTCCTGTCTTTTTAATGACCTCTTGCTTTCTTCATGTATAATGTCCTTGATGTCATTTCACAATTCATCTGGTCTTCAGTCATTAGTGTTCAATGAGTCAAATCTATTCTTGAGATTTTCTCTAAATTCAGGTGAGGTATACTCAAGTTTGTACTTTGTGTCTCGTGGATTTTTTCTAATTTTCTTCAGTTGTACCTTGAACGTGCGTATGAGCAACTGATTGTCTGTTCTGCAGTCCACCTCTGCCTTATTCTAACTGAAGGTATTGAACTTTTCTATCTCTCTTTCCACAGATGTAATCGATTTGATTCTTGTGTATTCCATCTGATGAGGTCCACGTGCATAGTCATCATTTATGGTGTTGAAAAATGGTATTTGCAATGGAGTAGTCATTGGTCTTGCAAAATTCTATCATGGGATCTGTCATGCTATTAGGTGAGTGTAATGATTCCCATTTATCAGACAAGGAATCTGAGTCATTGAGAAGTTATGTAACTACTGAAACATCAATAGCTAGCAAGTGAAGAGAGTGAATTAAACTCCCTAATGACTCTAATGGTTATGACTTTTCATCCCTAACTATATGGTATGAGTCTGCATCCTGATTCAAAAGTCCCAACAGTCTGCCTTAGCTTTTATCAGCTCCCTTCTCCAGTCTAGCAGCTTACATAGAATCACAAACAAAGCCTGCCTGTGAGTATTGATGTAGATGGATAATCTGTCTAACATACCACACACGCGAGATTAGGTACAATTAAAAAGAGCCAGCCCCATCCCCTGTAAACACAGTGATGTGGCTTATTCCCTACTGCACCCCAGAAGTTCCATCCCTAAAGAAGGGACAGTGACCCTAGCTCTGCTCTAGAACATCTCCAAGTATCCTTTGCAGTGGAGCTCTGTAAGAATGACTACAATCAGCCATGTTGGTCACTAACCTAGAAGGCTAGGTTAGTATGTAGCTTAAATGAATGGTTAAGTGCTTGACTGCTAACAGAAAGTCAGTGATTGGAACCCTCCCTACATCTCCTTGGGAGAAAAGACCTGGCCATCTGCTCTCATAAGTATTACAGCCTAATCCCTGGACTGCTGTGCCTCATTGGTCCCGTTTTGTTTTATGGGGCTATCCAATCCCTGGCTGAACAGTGAAACCCAGGAATGACTTCACTGCTGAGCTAAATGGGTGTCCGGGGGCCGAGGACTAGAAGGCAGAGAGGTCAGGAAAGCTGATGATAGGGAACCCAAGGTTGAGTAAAGACAGTGTTGACATGTTGTGGGGTCGTTAACCAATGTAATAAAACAATATGAGTGCCGACTGTTTAATGAGAAACTATTTGTTCTGTAAACCTTCACCTAAAGTACAATTAAAAAAAAGAAAAGAAAAAAAAAAATTGCAGCCTAAGAAACCCTATGGGACAGTTCTACTCTGTCATATCGGGTCACCATGAGCTGTAATTGAATTTGAAGGCACCCAACAACATCTGTAAGTGTATACGCATATGTATATGTATATATCTGTGGCCCTGACAGCGCAGTAGTTAAAGAGTTTGACTGCTAACCAAAAGGTTGGCTGTTCGAGTCCACCAGCTGCTCTTGGAAACTCTATGGGACAGTTCTACTCTGTCCTATAGGGTCACTATGACTCGGAATTAATTCAGTGGCAATGGGTTAAAATGAGTTCTGTATATGTATATGTATATATATGTGTGTATACATATGTGTATGTGTGTATGTATATATATAAAATATCTTACCTGACTATTTACCTACATTGTTTCATTTCATCCTCCTAATAACTCTATTAGCTTTGAAATGCTGTTTCTTTTTGTTGAACAGAAAAGAAATTACATTTTGGAGGGTTTTGGTGGGTTGCTCATAGTCAAATACTTAAGTTACAGAGCTCCAAATCTAAGCCCCTTCAAGTCTGTTTTTACCAGCCATGTGCACAAAGGTAAAATACACATTTTTAAATCCCATCCATGATATTCCTCCATTTAAACAAACATATTTATGATTTCCAGTATTTTAAACTTTGTTTCTCCCTTACAATTTCTTTAAGAAGAAACTCCTTTATAGCTGAAAGCAAGTAAAAATCAGTATTAGCCTCTGACTCCATTCATAGGTATTGCTGCAAACAAAACAAAACCCCAATTCCTTGACTTCGAGTCAATTCCGATTTATAGCAACCCTATAGAACAGAGTAGAACTGGCCCATAGGGTTTCTAAGGAGGGGCTGGTGGATTCGAACTGTCAACTTTTTGGTTAGCAGCTGAGCTCTTAACCACTGTGCCACAAGGGCTCCTTGTTGTAAACAGTGGACCCTAAATACCAGCATGAGAAAAAATGATGGGAGTTAATAATTATTACCCCTGGAGAATTTGACTCAGTATATTGGTGTGCGACTTGAGAGTCTATTTCTAAGGGCTCCCAGGAGATTCTTACCACAGCCACATTTGAGAGTTGCTATTCTAGTGACTCCTTTTTGTACCCTTCTACCAACATACTTTTCTCTTTTAGGTTTACCCACTTAAAACGTGCGCTCCTGTTTTGGCTACTGCCAAGTCCTTGGGCTTGAGAAAAGATGGTTTTCCTCTGATTTCTACTATCAATACCCCTTGGCCTTGAGCCTCTAGTCAATCATTTTCTGACTCTGCTGCTCATATGTTGAGTTAACCGCTGAACCTGACACTGGCTAGCCTTAATCCAAGTTGGTGGGGTTTCTTTCCAGTTTACCAACTGAGGAGGGAATCCTATTTTCCTGGGAGAAGTCTACTCAGAAAATAAACACCCTACACTTATGGTCTTTTCATATAAGCAAAACTACACAACAATCTATTTCAAAGGGGAGGGGCAATAAGTACTGAATAAGTACTGAATACCATGAAGAATATGGGAATTTTTCCAGCTGGTCCATAGTATATCTGAGACTTGAACTCAGGCCTGCCTACTTCGAAAGCTCAGTTGTTTAGTTTGAGTTCTCTAGAGGAACAAAACCAGTGAAGCATCTATAAATATATACAGAGAGAAATTTACTTCAAAGACATAGCTCTTATATTTGTGAGGAAATGGTTGATGTAATCGAGGAGATTGGCAAGTCCCAAATCCGAGGGTCAGGAAACAAGCTGGAGACTTCTGCTGGCTCTCATGGTTTTAGGGGCTGACAAACACAAAATCTGCAGGTCAGGTGGCAGGCCAGACATTTCTGTAGGTTTACATCCCAAGAACAGGATGTCAGGCAGAGAGAAGAGTGCAGGGTGGAGATAGAGAATGAGTTTTCCAGACCATCTATTTACATACTGGAGGCAGGCCATACCCCCAAGGAAACTCCCTTTTTAACATATTGGCTGCTCACAAAATGGAGGTGATTACATAATGTCTGCCAAACCACTGAGAATCATAGCCCAGCCAAGTTGACACATAACATTAACCAGCACACTGGACTACTTTCATAATGATTGACAGATAAATGCTACAATATTGATTTCCAATTGCTCAAGTTAAAAAGGAGGTAAAAAATTCCTCAATAGAGATAAGCAAGGGTCATATTAAAAATATTTAACAACCAGAATTGACATGAATGACACACATTGTGACTAATCAGAAGAAACACTCTGACCAATCAGAACAGACACTGGCTGTTAATGACCGGCACAGCCATAACAATGTGGAGCCACTGGGCACCATCTAAATAGGAAATGTATAAAATGTGGAACAATTTATGTAAGTTTAAAAAAAAATCATTGATTATTCCAAGAATTGGTATTGGTTCGCCTTTCTTTTGTGCCTTGATTTTATTCTATGTTATAATGCTACATAAATCAATTTTCTGTACAGTTTTTGGAGTTACAGTGTGTTCCTTGGTTGATCATGTACCTTGGGATTAGAGATGAAAATTCACAGAAGTTATTCATTCTAATGAAATATAATTTGTCTGGTCTTATTTTGAAATTAATTTTAAGGATTCATAGCCCAAACCAAACAAACCCGTTGTCGCCAAGTTGACTCCGACTTGTAGGGACCCTATAGGTCAGAGTAGAACTGCCCCTAGGATTTCCAGGGAGTGGCTGGTGCATTCAAATTGCTTACCTTTTGGTTAGGAGCTGAACTCTTAATCACTGTACTATCAGGGCTCTTATGGATTCATAGATCTCTCAGTCATCAGCACTGAAAGGGTCTTGTCTGAAAAAATGAAGGGATGGGGCAGAAAAAGTACAGATGTAAGTTCTAAGTTCACCCACTAAATAGTGAGGTAGTCAGTCTTATCTACTGACTTGCCACATTGCATTGTGCTGCCTCGTTTAACAGAGAGATATTTTTTTTTTTTTCTCTTTTCACTTGGTCTAGTCGTTAATTTTCTAACTAATCCAGAGCATTTTAGCATCACATGTTCTAGACAATGGTAATTTATTTTTTTTCCTTAGAATTTGTCTCCATCTGAAATGTGTGTATGCTGAAAAAAGTAGCATAATTAGTTGTCTCTCTGCATTATTCAGGTCTTCAACTGCTGGAAAATTCTGCTCACTAAGGAAAATAATTAAACAATTCATTAATAGAAAATAAATAATGAATAATATGTAAAACAAATTCACATGCATTAGATAAGTATTATGAAAAATTACTTTTTAAGTTCTGAATACTGTTTTTTCCTGACTGTATTGACAAAAAGGGCTTCTGGGGCCATGCCTTCTCAGTAGGGACAGGATGCTGACCATAGAGACTTACCAGACTTGAATAAAACCGACTACCACTGTATTACAATAACAATCAGGTCAAGTTCTAAACTTCCTTTATCTAGGTGACTATGACATGTCTTTCAGCTTTTCCTGACCTTCTGAGACTGACTTGGATGTCTTGCCTTCACGTGTCTGGCATACTGTGGTTGATAGGTAGATAGATAGGTAGATAGATAGACAGACAGACAGACAGAGAGCTGCTGTCGAGTTGACTCTGACTTGTAGAGACTTTATGAACCACAGAACAAAATGTGTCATCCTCACAATCACCAGCGTGTTTGAGTCCATCGTTGTGACTTCTGTGCTAATCTATCTCTTTACAGGTCTCCCTTGTCCTTGCCAATCCTCCGTGTCACCAAACATAAAGTCAACCTTCAATGATTATTAATTCCTGATGATGTGTCAAAACCAAGGAAGTCAGATAATGTTCTGCTGTGATCCATAAGGACTTCTCTTTCTTTTCTTTTGTTAAATCATATAGGGTTTATTTTAGCAGTTAATTTGTATTCATATAGGGAAAATCTGTTCAGAGAAACAGAGAATTCCATCTTAGTTTGGTTAAAATGTCCATAAGGTTTTTACTGACTATGTTTTGGAAGGAGATCACCAGGCCTTTCGTCCTTATCTGTCTTAGTCTAGAAGCTCTACCGAAACCTATCTACCATGGGTGACCCTGCTGATGTTTGAAATACCGGTGGTATAGCTTCCAGCATCACAGCAACATGCAAGCCACTACAGTGGGACAAAATTGCAGGTGGGTGCTTATGTAACACTGCATATGCCCCTACTACGGAGCTTCCAATGCTGTTGTGTGATATTTCATATACTTGTCTGTATTGCACAAATAGACTTGAAGGCAGAAGGTACATATTATACATCTTTGTAACAGAATGCCTGATACATATTAGTTATTTAGTATTGAGTAAAGAGAAAAGAGAATAAATATGCAATAAACAGTCACCTTGAAAGTATCAGGATTCAAATTCAAATGGACTAAGTAAAAGTGCCTGTCCCACAGTGTTGACATGTAGTGGGGTTCTTAACCATTGTCATAGGGCAATACGTGTACTGTTTAAAGAGAAACTATTTTGTTATGTAAACCTTCATCTAAACTGAGAATAGCAGCACAACTGGAAGAACGTAATCAACGTCACTGAATTGTACATGTACAAATTTTTGAAATGGTATATCTTTGGCTGTGTATATTTTAACAAACAAACAAAAAAAAAAAGTCCTCCAAGGCCGAGAAGGAGTGTGTTGACATGTCGTGGGGTTGCTAACCAATGTCATAAAACAATATGTGTACTGTTTAATGAAAAAATATTTGTTCTGTAAACCTTCACCTAAAGTACAATTTTAAAAAAATTAAAAAAAAAACAAGGTGCCTGTCCTATCTCAATTCCTGAAGCTATTGAAATAGGAGTTTTCTTTCATCAGTGATTATTCATTGTAAGTCTGGAGCTATCAACTTCACCATACATAAAGAAGTTGCATGGGAGCAAGTCCAAAATGATAACAATGGCAACAACAAAAATCTTAAAAAAAAAAAGCTAAGTTTATGGAGAGGGGGAGATCAATTACCATTGGCATTGTTTGATCATTTGGATCCAGCCATGCCTGAACAAATGTATCACTGGATGTTTCAGTTGCATGAGGCAAAAAATTTTCTTTTGAGCTTTGTTTCTGCCTTGTCACTTCAAACGTAAAGAATCTGAACTCACATAGAGAAGTATCAGGGTTGGAAACTTTGCCTCCAGTTGAACATGTTTTTCCTTCCAGAGTTGTGCTTTGTGCAAAACAACTGTCTGTATTTAAGGAAGTATGGAATATTGGGCACTTTGGTGGCACAGTGGTTAAGAGCTCAGCTGCTAACCAAAAGGTCAGCACTAGCCACTACTTGAAAACCCTATGGGGCAGTTCTATTCTGTTCTATAGGGTCACTATGAGTTGGAATCAAGTCGATGCCAATGGGTTTACATGCTTCTGATGCTTTTTATCTTAGTCTTTATCATATCTGAGGCTCAAAGCTTTGAGGTGTTCATCTCTGTCATATACAAACATATGGTTCAAAGTTAGGCCCTTGGGGTTCCCTGTTATTCAAATAGGGTGAGGTGATAAACGATTAAAAAAGATAGGTTCTCTTCTGTTAACGGAACTACAAAGAGCTAAAGTTTAACTTCCATTTACATCTTTACTAAAACATTAAAAAAGTTAACTCTATAAATAATTAATCTGCAAATACATGTGATTTTGAAGAAAGTTAATTGTAAATACTACTTTTGAATATTTAAAATTGGTGCCCTGAAAATGCTCGAAGAATGATGTCTATATATACAAGTAAAACGAGATGGAAAAATAAGCCATCCACAGACCAGAAGGGACGAGGTGGGTTTCAGCCCTTTAAATACTTTAGAGAATGAAGAGACATTCCCACAAATTCATTTCATGCACTTCTTTCCTATCCACAAGAAATTAGTCAATATAAGGCACCAAGAAAAATCTCAGTTAAAAAAGGAAAGAAAAAATAAAGATTAATATAATCATTTATTCATTTTTTTCATTCATGCAAAGTTTACTGAGTTTTTAATATACGCCAAGCATAGCGCTGGGGATGTTGTTGTTGCTAGGTGCCATTGGGTTGGTTCCGACTCATAGTGACCCTATGTACAACAGAATGAAACATTGCCCGGTTCTGGCCATCCTCACAGTCATTGCTATGCTTAAGCCCATTGTTGCGGCCACTGTGTCAGTCCATCTCATTGAGAGTCTTCCTCTTTTGCACTGATCCTCTACTTTACCAAGCATGATGTCCTTCCCCAGGGACTGATTCCTCCTGACAACTTGTCCAAAATATGTGAGACACAGTCTCACCATCCTTGCTTCTAAGGAGCATTCTGGTTGTACTTCTTCCAAGACAGATTTGTTCATTCTTTTGGCAGTCCCTGGTATATTCAATATTCTTCTCCAACACCACAATTCAAAGGCGTCAATTCTTCTTTGGTCTTTATTCATTGTCTAGCTTTCAAATGCATGGGAGGCAATTGAAAACACCATGGCTTGGTTCAGGAGCACCTTAGTCATCAAGGTGACATCTTTGCTTTTCAACACTTTAAAGAGGTCTTTTGCAGCAGATTTGCTCAGTGTAATTCATCTTTTTTTGACTGCTGCTTCCATGGGTGTTGATTGTGGATCCAAGTAAAATGAAATCCTTGACAATGCCAATCTTTTCTCCATTTATCATGATGTTGTTTATTGGTCCAGTTGTGAGGATTTTTGTTTTCTTTATGGTGAGGTGTAATTCATACTGAAGGCTGTGGTCTTTGATCTTCATCAGTACCTCAAGTCCCCTTCACTTTCAGCAAGCAAGGTTGTGTTATCTGCATAACTTAGGTTGTTAATGAGTCTTCCTCCAATCCTGATGCCCAGTTCTTCATTAAGTCCAGATTCTCAGATTATTTGGTCAGCATACAGATTGAATAGGTATGGTGAAAGGATACAACCCTGACACACACCTTTCCTGACTTTAAACCACACAGTATCCCCTTGTTCTGTTCGAATGACTGCCTCTTGATCTATGTACAAGTTCCTCATGAACACAATTAAGTGTTCTGGAGTTCCCATTTTTTGCAATGTTCTCCATCATTTGTTATGATGCACATAGTCGAATGCCTTTGCATAGTCAATAAAACACAAGTAAACATCTTTCTGGTATTCTCTGCTTTCAGCCAGGATCCATCTGACATCAGCAACGATATCCCTGGTTCCATGTCCTCTTCTGAATCCAGCTTGAAATTCTGGCAGTTCCCTGTCTATATAATGCTGCAGCCACTTTTGAAAGATCTTCAGCAAAATTTTACTTGTGTGTGATATTAATGATATTGTTTGGTAATTTCCACATTTGGTGGGATCACCTTTCTTGGGAATAGGCATAAATATAGATCTCTTTCCAGTCGGTTGGCCAGGTAGCTTTTTTCCAAATTTCTTGGCATAGATGAGTAAGCACTTCCAGTACTGCATCCGTTTGTTGAAACATTTCAGTTGTTATTCCTTCAATCCCTGGAGCCTTGTTTTTCACCAATGCCTTCAGTGTAGCTTGGACTTCTTCCTTCAGCACCATTGGTTCCTGCTCATATGGTACCTCCTGAAATGGTTGAATGTAGACCAATTCTTTTTGGTATAGTAACTCTGTGTTTTCCTTCCGTCTTCTTCTGATGCTTCCTGGGTCATTTAATATTTTCCCCATAGAATCCTTCAACTGGAGGCTTGAATTTTTTTTTTTTTTTTTTCAGTTCTTTCAGTTTGAGAAATGCAGAGTGTGTTATTCCCTTTTGGTATTCTGACTCCAGGTCTTTGCACATGTTATTATAATACTTTACTTTGTCTTCTCAAGCTGCCCTTTGAAATCTTCTGTTCAATTCTTTTACTTCATCATTTCTTCCTTTCACTTTAGCTACTCGACTTTCAAGAGCAAGTTTCAGAGTCTCTTCTGATATCCATTATGGTCTTTTCTTTCTTTCCTGTCTTTTTAATGACCTCTTACTCTCTTCATGTATGATGTCGTTGATGCTATTCCACAACTCATCTGGTCTTTGGTCATTAGTGTTCAATGCATCAAATCTATTCTTTAGATGGTCTCTAAATTCAGGTAGGATATACTCAAGGTAGTACTTTGACTCTCGTGGACTTGTTCTAATTTTCTTCAGTTTTGACTTGAACTTGCATATGAGCAATTGATTGTCTGTTCCACAATCAGCCCCTGGCCTTGTTCGTATTGAGGATATTGAGATTTTCCATCGTCTCTTCCAATGGATTTGATGTTTATTTGATTCCTGTGTATTCCATCTGGTGAGGTCCATGTGTATTGTCACCGTTTATGTTGGCCAAGAAAGGTATTTGCAATGAAGAGGTCATTGGTCTTGCAAATTTCTATCATGCGATCTCTGGTATCATGTCTATCACCAAGGCCATATTTTCCAACTACTGATCTTTCTTCTTTGTTTCCTAGTTTTGCATTCTAATTACCAGTAATTATCAACACATCCTGATTGCATGTTCAATCAATTTCAGACTACAGAAGTTGGTTAAATCTTCAATTTCTTCATCTTTGGCCTTAGTAGTTGGTGGATAAATTTGAATAATAGTCATATTAACTCATCTTCCTTGTAGGAGTATGGATATTAACCTATCACTCACAGCGTTGTACTTCAGGATAGATCTTGAAATGTTCCTTTTGACCATGAATGCAACACCACTCCTCTTCAAGATGTCGTTCCCAGCATAAACCATATGATTGTTGGATTCAAAATGACCAATACCAGTCCATTTCGGCTCACTAATACATAGGATATTAATGTTTATGCATTCCATTTTGTTTTTGATGACTTCCTATTTTTCTAGATTCATACTTCGTACATTCCACGTTCCAATTATTAATGGGTGTTTACAGCTCTTTCTTCTCATTTTGAGTCATGCCACATCAGCACATGAAGGTCCTGAAAGCTTGACTCCGTCTACATCATTAAGATCGACTTTACTTTGAGGAGGCATCACTTTCCCAGTCATCTTTTGAGTGCCTTCCAACCTGAGGGGCTCATCTTTCAGCACAATATCAAACAATGTTCTGCTGCTATTCATATGGTTTTCACTGGCTAAATCTTTTCAGAAGTAGACTGTCGAGTCCTTCTTCCTAGTCTGTCTTAGTCTGGAAGCTCAGCTGAAATTTGTGCACCATGGGTGACCCTGCTGGTATTTGAATACGGGTGGCATAGTTTCCAGCATCACAACAACACACAAGCCCCCACAGTACAACAAACTGATAGACAAGTGGGGAAGCACTGGGGATAAAGAGCTTAAAAAGATTGACTATGAGCCACAGGATTCATTGCCTGGTAAGGAATTCAGCCCTGAGAGCAACTACGATACAATGAACCAAAGGCATGAAATAGTGTTTAACAAATTTCAGTCACTGCTATTTCATCTTATACATATT
Source organism: Trichechus manatus latirostris (assembly GCF_000243295.1). Lineage (NCBI taxonomy): Eukaryota > Metazoa > Chordata > Mammalia > Sirenia > Trichechidae > Trichechus > Trichechus manatus. Next base: position 6,228,434 of record NW_004444086.1, read on the forward strand.
TTTGGGCATATTCAGTGATTAATCTTACTATTATTTACTTAATAAATTTCACTAAATCTAATCATGAAACATTTGTACAGAAAATATACTATTAATCCTTGATACATTATATTATTTCTGTTTCATTAAAATAAATATGTAAGTAGCTAGCTAGCTAGCTAGCTAGCTAGATAGGTAAATAGCAGTATCTAAGGACTCCTTATGGCATACTCCAAAACCAAAACCAAACCCACTGCCATTGAGTCAATTCTGACACACAATGGCCCTATAAGACAGAGTAGAACTGCCCCATAGGGTTTCCAATGCTGTAAATCTTTATGGAAGCAGACATCTTTCTCCCACAGTGTGGCTGGTGAGTTCAAACTGCCAATCTCTCAGTGAGCAGGCGAGCACTTTGACCACTGTGCCACCAAAGCTCCTGGCCAAATTTCAGAGGTTGATAATTTCTGATGACTACATCATCTATAAAGTTTTACTGTGAAGCCCATTCTTGGGTCTCTGCCCTTTAAACATAGTGTGGAGAGAGTACAGTGGTGAATCCAGCTACCTCATTGTCCCCAGGAGCTCTTTGGAGGTGGATCTATGTTGTCAACCCAGTCTGACTCATGATCAGAGCCTGGATCCCCTGGGGGACACTATTACCCTTTAACTCTTTAATCTTCAACCTTAGCACTGCCTCAAGCAATTTTTAGCTTCTTGTGTCCTCTGATACAAATAAGGCAAGATTTAACATTGTAAAAAATATACAACTAATAAGGGAAACCAAGGAGAAATGAAGCACAAGACAGCATGAGAAGCTCACCTATAAAGACAGAGATACATGTAATTTCAAAGATCATTCACAGCCTCTCAGATTCTTCTCCTGTGTTCATTATTTTTAAGGTGAAAGGTACATCTGAAACAGTTTGAAAGTAGCAATTGAGTCACAGAGTTAATCTGGGGAGTTTGGAAACGATCCCAGAAAGCACTAGTAGGGATGGGGGACATTAAGCAAGCAGGGAAGGAAGCAAATAAAAGGTGTGCTTTGAGCAGATTGCCACCTGTGGACATCCTGAGCTAAATCTTGCCAGGAAAATCTGGGATACAGTGCAGAACACACCACAGGGATATCCTACCTGGGGGCTAAAGAAGCGGGTCTACTTGTCTTTCAATTTCCATTTGTCATTGGCAGAAGGGCGCCCCCGGTGGTAGTGCCCCCAGTACTTCTGGCCTCTAATGAATGCTGAGACAAAGTCCTCGGGTATAGTCTTAGAGGCCTGGAAGGTACTGGAAAGATGAGTGCCAAGCGGATGTGGGCAGGGCACTGGCAAAATATGATACAATGTGTCATTTTACAAACTCAAACTAAAATCTCTATTCTGGATGTCCTACTACCTTGGGGAGGTGGTATGGAGTGTTAGAGACAGCAAGACCTTAGAACCACAGAGAACAGACTTGAGTTTGAATTTTGCCTCTACCCACCACTCTGTAATATTAGTACAGGTCGCCCTTGAGTCAATTCTGACTCATGGCAACCCAATGTGTATCAGAGTACAACTGTGCTCCAAAGGGTTTTCAAAGGCTGATTTTTTAGTAGATTACCAAGCCTTTCTTCAAGGCACCTCTGGGTAGACTCAAACCACCAAACTTTCCGTTAGCAGCTAAGTGCTTAACCATTTGTGTCACCCAGGGATTCTCAACTAACTATGTAAAAAACAAACAAGAAAGCCCTGTTGCTGTCAAGTCGATTCCGATTCAACGCTTGGGAAATTACTTAATGTTGGTGAGCCCCAGTGAGGGATAGCAGCAGTGATATCTTCACGTGATTGTGAGAAGTCAGGGAAAGGCTGCAAGGGCAATGCCTGGCCAATAGCAGGCTCCTACCTTGAGGATGTTAAAGCCCTCTCTCTCTCTGTGATGATCCAGGTTGGGAAGCACCGGCTGCAGACCCTGCCTAGGCTTCTCCTGCAGTTCCCATTTCCAGTTGTGGAAGCATCCGTTTCTCCTGGTAATCAATACACAGAATAGCCCCACATCCCCAAAATAGCTTGCTCTCATTCCCTGACTCAAAAGGGAGTTTTTTAACCTTTAAGACCAGCAGAAAAGTCACAGGTGACTACATGGTTGCATTCATACAGTATGAATGTCATATATGCACCGAAAAACCCCACTTCTGGAAGGAATACAGGAGCTTCAATGCTTAGAGTTTCAAAGTGCTGAGAATAGAAAAGGAAATTTCTGACATTCCTGAATCAAAAAAAAGAAAAAAAAATAACAGTAGAGTGATTGAAGTGTGGACAGGGATGATAGGTGGTTTAAAGAAATGTTTAGGTCAATAAACACGAGAAGTAAATCTGAGTGGTTCATTGGAATAGTACGACAAGAGCACGTAGAGAGCTACAATGTGGAGTTAGGAGGTAATCCAAGGCAGATAGGTGAGAATGGGAGCAGGATATGATTTAGGGAGTGGGTTTACACTGTCTTGATCACATTTATATCCCTCAGCATCTAAACAGTACCAAGAAAATCAAACCAATCATGGTTGGGTTGATTTTGACTCATGGCAACCACATATATGTCAAAATAGAATTGCCCTTCATAGGGTTTTCAATGGATGGTTTTTGGAAGTGTATCACCAGGCCTTTCTTCTGAGGTGCCTCTGGATGGATTCAAACCAAACCTTTCAATTAGTAGCACAGCATTTAACCATTTGCATCACCCAGAGACCTGGCCTTTAATATGACCCAGATAAAGAGTTATTGGATGAAAGAATAACTGAGTGACTTCTCTGAGAGTGCACTTTCTTGAGAGTATTTGGGAAGGTCGGGGGGCCAGGGGAAGCCAGGAATAGAGCTACTAACAGCAAAAACAGCACAGTATTCTTTCACACTTTATCTTACCAATTGTTGCCCTCCTATGTATCAGCCACATGCATCTTCTCATCATACCTTAAAGGAGCCCTGATGGCACAATGGTTAAGCTTTCAGCTGCTAACCAACAGGTTGGCATTTTGAATCCACCTGACGGCTCTGCGAGAGAAAGACCTGTTGATCTACCTCTGTAAAGATTACAGCCAAGAAAAGCCTATGGGGCAGTTTTCCTCTGTCACATGGGGTTGCTATGAGTTAGAATTGACTCAAGGGCACCCAACAACAGCCTCATTCCTTAAACAGATCTATCACTGCGTCAACTCTCCACCTGTGCACCATGTGTTCCCATTGCTGGAGACTTTCCTCCTTTTCAATTACCCAAACTCTTTTGGCAAAAGTGGTATCTCTGGCCTATGAACCCCTTTGTCTCCATAATGCCTTTGAACATACTCGCAACCTCCATCACTCACTCACACACACACACACACACACACACACTCACACACACACACACACCTGGTCTTCAAGGATCCTCCAACACTTCTCTAATTCATAATCTTCTCATCCATTATCATCTTGGGTAAACTAGTGTTAGTGTTCCTTCCATCAAGCCGTCACTGAATCAATCATGTTGGACATTGTACTCACGTGGCTTTGTATGCACATCTCCATTATTAGCACTCACCACCCTCTTGGGTCTTTCCTTTTGCTTTTTAAATAGTGTAACAAGGATCATAGGTACTGAAAATGTAAAAGGGAACCTTCAGATGCAACACTTACATTTAAGTCTAAAAAAAACTACATAGCCATACCTTTATGATCTAAGATTGATGACATTATACGTATGTTTGAGTAAATAGTCCTTGGAGGATTATATTGTATATTTTATAACATTTATAAAATTCATTCATGTTCAGAAAAGCAAAAAAGAAAAATAAACTTCTCATGAATTACCACCATCCAGAGATGAGAATCACTAAGTTTGGTGAACGTTTAAGAAATGAATATTGTATATTTCTTTGGGCACTATTCATTTCCGACATTTAATTAGATATGACCTTGTCTTAGAGTCCCTGGATGGCACAAACAGTTATGCAATCAGCTACTAACCAAAAGGCTGGAGATTTCAGTCTACCTACAGGAACCTCATAAGAAAGGCCTGGTTATCTACTTCTAAAAGAACAGTCACTGAAAAACCTACAGAACACAGTTATACTCTGAAACATGTGGGGTCACCATGAGTTGGTATCCATTCAAAAGCAACTGGTAACTGAATCTTGTTTTACTATAGTATGTTTTATTTGTTGGGTGCCCTCAAGTCAATTCCATCTCATAGTGACCACATGTGACAGAGTAGAACTTTCCTATAGGGTTTTGTAGGCTGTAATCTTTACTGAAGGAAATCACCAGATCTTTCTCCTGTGGAGCTGCTGGGTGGTTACAAACTGCGAACCAGTTTGTAGCTGAGCATTTAATAGTTGCTCCACTGGGGCTCCTTTACTAGAGCTATTGTTGTTGTTTCATGCCATCGAGTCAATTCTGACTCATAGTGACCCTACAGAACAGAGTAGAAGTGACCCGAAAGTTTTCCTAGGCTGTAATCTTTATGGGAGCAGATGGACCGGTCTTTTATCCTTCAGAGCTACTGTGCGTTCAAACCGACGACCTTTCAGTTAACATCTGAGTGCTTAACATTTATACCATCAAGGGTCCTTTTAGGAGTCCTGAGGCAAAGGACTGTGTTTGTCCTGAAGTTTATTGCACAGTACTCTGGATGTAGTATCTGCTAAGTACATTATTTTAACTAATTAGTCAAGAAATCAATGGGGTCTCTCTATCCAGGCATGCTTCAGTAGTCACATTCCTCCTTCCTCTCAGTCTCACTTTGAACTTAGGAGCAACTGAGTAAAAAAGAATTTGAGAGTTCCGGCAAAACGGCGCTCTAGGCAGAAGCACCACACCATCCCTCCACAGCAAAGATCTGAAAAACTAAGCCGAACAGAGAATACAACAATCCTGAAACCCTAAAACATCAAATGAAGAGATAAAGAACTCAGCCAAGCACCAAATGGAGTGAGAAAACTGACAGATAATGGAGAGCGAGGAGAGACTTATGCAGACGTCCCATACCAGCTAACGCAGCGTGGATCCGCCATCTTGGGCTCCTAACGGAGACCAGCAAACAGGGGGTATGAGAAAGCAGCCTCACGGAGCGTCCAGCGGGAGACAAAACAACTGGTAATTTGTGATACACACTTTCCCACCCCCCACCCTTCTTCACCCAGACTCGGCCTCCTCTGCTTCCCGTGGCCACAATCTCTTGACTGGAAATCACTGGCTGCTTGGATTCCACACACCTGAACGGGCCGGCTTTCTGAGTGCCATTTGTTGGCTGCTGGTGTTGCTTTTTGTCTGCTTTTGATTTCTTCTTTACCTCTCTCCACCTCCCCCTCCTTTCGCTCAAATACCTGGCTCCGTGTGCCATCTTTACTTCTTCCTGAGGGGCTGTAGAGCTCCGTTCGAGTGTGGAGCTGCTTCCTGGTCTGGGCTGCCATGCTGGTGGGATCCCGGGGCTTTTCTTCGTTTGTTTCTTTGAATTGTTCGTTTGTTTTCTTTTCCTTATCTTGACTTGGGAGCACTTTCTGGCCAGGCGGTGCTGCATGGCAATGAGACTTCTCCCTCGGCTTCAACAGACATGCATAGGGATCCCTGAGGGCATTTCTTTTTTCGTTGTTTTTTTTTTTTTTCCCCCTGTATTTTTGGGGGCCATTCTTGTTCTTTTTTTTCTTAATTTGTTTTGTTTTCTTTTCCTTCTTTTTACCTTTTTGCCTTTCTTCATTGCTCAGTTTCTCATCTCTCTCTATATTCCTTCTCTTTCTGTTCCCTGAATACCTGGCATTGTATACCTCTATGCCTTCTAGCCAGGCTGTACTGCAACACTTGAGAGAAACTTCCCCCGACTTCATAGCTCTACTGGTGGGATCCCTGGGAACTTTTCAGTTCTTTAACCTTTCTGATTTTTATTTATTCATTTTTTCTATTCTTTTCTTCCTCTTCCCCTTTCCGTTTTTCTCCATTTTCATAGTCTCTCATCACTCCAATGTCAAACTCCCCTAGCATTCTTTTTTGTTTGTTTGTATGTTTTTGACTCCTGTTCCTCTCTCCTCTCTCCCATATCCATCTTAGCTCCACACATAACAATCTCCCCACTGCAAGCTGCCTACCTGCACCGTGCACTTGACAT
>NW_004444086.1:6241020-6285812 GCF_000243295.1 Trichechus manatus latirostris
TCATCTTAAGTGAGAATAACAGCACAATTGGAAGAGCGCAGTCAATGTCACTGAACTGTGTGTGTAGAAATTTTTGAAATGGTGTATCTTTGGCTGTGTGTATTTTCCGCCAAAAAAAAAGGTTGAGAAGTTAGAGGGTTGACATGTTGTGGGGTTGTTAACCAATATCATAAATCAATATGTGTACTACTGTTTCATGAGAAACTATTTGTTCTGTAAGCTTTCACCTGAAGTACAATAAAAAAAAAAAAATAATTTGAATATGCAGAAAGCTCTGTTCTCATCTCACAACGGCTAGGAGAAGTAGGGCTGATGGAATGAAAAGAGCTAGTCAGGTGGATTCTAATCCCAGGCACTCTGCTTCTGTTTGTGACTACAGAAGAGTAACCTCATCCCTCAAAGCCTCAGTTTCCCCCAGTGGTGTCACTAGGGGTGTGCAGGGTGTGTGGACTTCACCTGGTGACATTGTCAGAGGGAGTGACACCAACGTGACTGTCTATAAAATTTTTGTGCAATGTTTCAGCAGAAATTTATTATTTTTAAAAAAAAATCCCTGTAGTTAGTTGTAACAACAAAAAACATTTTTCATAAGCCCAGCTTATATGTATCGATATACCTAAGGCTAAAAATCTATATGAATTTACCACTTTTTGAACCTTCTAAAGTGCTCTAGTCAAAGATGTCATTATTACTCAATTACAATTATATTTCAAATAATGTGGTTTTGTCTGCACACCCTACAAGAACGTGCTATTTTCTTTGTTGCTACCAGTGTTTTTATAGTTACTGATTTTGTAAAATTTTCCAGTGTTGTAGCTACAATATTGTGGTAACTAGTATTTGTGAACCTATATCAATAACTTTTTTGAGAATGAAATAGTAATCAAAGAAAAGAAGAAGAAATATGGGAATTACAATTTATGAATTAAATTAGTACCAAAAACATTACTAAGGTTTCTGTATGGTCTAGTATGAGAGGAGGTCCGTGAGGGTGACACCATGAGTTACCACACTGGGTGACACCAGCCATACTGATACCGCTGGCTTCCTCTTCTATAAAATGGACAATTATTAAAGAAGACACACCTTCCTGTTGACAGTGTTTTCAAGAATCCTTTAATTGTTTACCTCCATACTATTTTTTTCATTGTCTCAAGAGCACTACCTCTCACCAGCTGGACTTCTGCGAAGCCAGCTATATAGGTTTGTTTTGATCCTGCAGTTCAGTTTAAGCTGCTCCTTTTGACCTACCAAGCCTGAGCTGAAGGCTTGCTATTTATAAACAGTGTGTCTCTCCTTTTTTTTAAAGAACCTCTATTTTTAGCTTTAGCAAAAGCAGTAAGATTTTGTGTCCATTAAAATAAATTCATGCAGCAGAGATTCTTTGATTAGAATGTTGGATGCCAAAATCATTTCCTGAAGAATAAAACCCTGCATTTTTAATTATTTTTCCTCCAAAAGTAGTTTAAAGAAATAAAGATAACTAACTTAACTAGTAGAAAGTTAGAACTGAGAGAGACATAAGAAATTATCTGGCTCACCCCCTCTATTAAGAATGTAGAAATTGAGGACCAGAAGCTAGCGTTCTTCAAGATCACATAGATACCTAATATCAAAACTGATATTAACACCAATTCTCATTAAATATAATTATATCTCACCAAATCTAATTAACACCAAATTAGTCCACATCATCAAAAAAGGGTAAACATTTTACATGAGCTCAAAAGAGCTAGATGTTGCCTGGCTACAACTAGTGAATGTTTGGATCAGGCACACACTAGATGGATCCTGATAGAAAGGGCGAAAAATGTGGAACAGAACTTCAAATTCTTAAAGAATTCAGACTCACTGGACTTATTGAGGCTGGAGGAGTCCCTGAGACTCTCTTCTATAGAAACTATCCACTGAAGTCATCTTTAAACCAAGTAACAGTTTATCTCAAAAAGTAAAGCTTGTCATCCTTGAGTCTTGCATTCTTTAAAAAAAAGTTATCTATATAAGACCAAATGGACAATAGTTATTTTAAAACATAGATGAGAAGGTTGAGGGGCAGGGATTTTTAAGTCAGTGGGAGTGAAACAACTAGAACACAAATAACAAGAACGTTAACAGAATGTGAAGAATGTAACCAATATCATTGATTATTATGTCTACAAATGGTTAAATAGGAGTAGGTTTTGCTGTGTATATTTTCACCAAAAATAAAATACTTATAAATAATAGTAATAATACATGTGAAATGTATAGGAAAAATGATATAAATTAGCTGAACATAACTGCTCATGATATGAAATAATTGATAATTGATGTAAATGCACAGATTCCACTACCCTCTCTCCTGGCCCCACTGAGGAGGTTTCCTAAATTTCAAGACGTCTGATTGGGCCTTGTTTTCTTAAAGGTATGGTTTTAGAGTCAATACAAATTGGAATGCATATAAGCATGGCTTTTCTTTCAACTTTTGTTGCCATGTGCCCAGAGAGGTCATAGTACAAAGGTTCCAGACAGCTTAGAAAAGTTTTTATTTTTAAATATACTCTATTCTTCCATGTAAAATTGGACCCTGGCTTCCACTTGGAGATGGGAAGGTCTAGACCAGTATGGAAGGGGGCAACAATGGTGATTCAGTGGCAGAATTCTCACCTCTCATGTGGAAGACCTGAGTTCCGTTCCCAGCCAGTGCACCTCAACTGCAACCACCACTCCTCTGTCAGTGGAGGCTTGTGTGTTACTACGAGGCTGACTACGTTTCAGCAGAGCTTCCAGACTAAGATAGACTAGGAAGAAAGGCCTGGTGATCTAGCTCAGAAAATAAGCAAGTGAAAACCCTATAGATCTCAACAATCTGATTCCTGGCAGCGAGTAATGATAACAACCATCACAAGACCAATCTGGATACAGACATAAGCACAAATGCACTCTCTCATGCTTTCTCCCTCTCTGTATTCATTTTTCCCATTTAGTGAAACTTTTTACTTGCGTGGTGTCTTCCAAGATGTAAGTTTGAGGTTAGGGAGAAGGAAGCCCTTCTGATCCTCACCTATACAAGTCTCCGCATGGTTCATCAGAACTCACTCCACTATGCCTTGCGGCTTGAGATAAAGACCCAGCTATTAAGATAGAGTCACTCCGCTTTTTATCTTCCACTCCCCCACCCCCAACAATGACCTGCAGGAAAGAAGTGGCTGATTATTAGTGTTCCTGGATCCTTTGGACTAACCCCTTTCACCATTTTCCATTCTCCTAACTTTACATTGGATTACCAATAAGGAGCATCTATATTGTACTATACACTATCTGAACTGTGTTATATACATGTATTCTAACCCTCACCAATCCTGCAAGAAAATTAATATCTGGGATTGAAGAGTGAGATCCTAGGTCACTGGACTGTCAAGCTGGGGCTTCTCTTGCTTACCAGCACTAAAGGAGGGAAACAAATTCTTGCATTAAACAAATTATGGCTTTTATTTTTCTATTCACCACCACTATACACAAAAATATAGGATAACATCTATGTTACTGTTGTGAAAAAATGAGGCTCATGGACATTATGTGAGTTGCTCAAAGACCAAAAGTTCCGTTGTGACATAATGGAATCTAAAACTGAGCAATTGCAGTTTCACATATAGCTCTTCCCATAACAGCAGGACTCTATATTTGGCTTAAGAAATGATTGATGCTCCTTTTGAGAAAATGTTTTTTAAAGACACGAACATTTGTGTGTGGGTGGGTCTGAAGTTCCGGGAATTCACTACAAATAGATTAATCAAATGGAGTCATGAAGACCCAGCTCTGGAGGAACCAGGAAATCATTAAAAGTCTCCATTCTAATTTCATCATGACTAGGAATAAATAGCATATTTCCTTGGAAACTTCTGGAAAGAGCCAGAAGGAAGCGCTATGAGTAAAATGTCATGAATCCCAAGGGCTTAATGGCCAGATAGGAAATTCACACACAGGGTAAATAGAGAAAGACTGCTGTTGTTGTTGTGTGCTGTTGAGTTCATAGTGGGCCTTATAAGACAGAATAGAACTGCCCTGTACGATTTCCCAAGCTATAACCTTTATGGGAAAAAATGACCAGGTCTTTTCTCCTGAGGAGCAGCTGGTGGATTCTAACCGCCAACTCTTTGGTTAGCAGTGGAATGCTTAACCACTGTACCAGCAGGACTCCTTAGAGAAAGCCTAAAACTGTTGCTATCCAAGTCAATACCAACTCATAGCAACAATATAGGACAGAGTAGAATTGACCCATAGGGTTTCCAAGGCTGTCATCTTAACGGAAGCAGACTGCCACATCTTTCTTCTATGGAGCAGCTGTGGATTCGAACTGCTGACCTTTCAGTTAGTAGCCAAGAGCTTTAACCACTGCATCACTGTCTTAGTTATCTAGTGTTGCTATAACAGAAATACCACAAGTGGATAGCTTTAACAAATAGAAGTTTATTCTGTCACAGTCCAGTAGCCTCAAAGTCTGAATTCAGGACATCAGCTCCAGGGGAAGGCTTTCTCTCTGTCAACTCTGGAGGAAGGTCCTTGTTATCAGTCTTCCCTTGGTCTGGGAACATCTCAGCATAGGAACCTCAGGTCCAAAGGAAGCGCTCTGCTCCTGGCATTGCTTTCTTGGTGGTATGAGGCCACCCACCCTCTGCTCCCATCTCTCTTTTATATCTCAAAAGAGATTTGCTTAAGACACTATCTAATCTTGTAGATCTCATCAATATAACTGCCACGAATCCATTTCACTACATCATAGTGATAGGATTTACAACACATAGGGAAATCACATCAGATGGCAAAATGACAATCATACAATACCGGGAATCATGACCTAGCCAAGTTGACAGACATTTTTGGGGGACATATTCAATCCATGACAGCCACCAAGGCTCCTCAGAGAAAGCCTAGTGGGTACTAAAGCACATGAGAAAGTACCAACTACAGTCCGTAGGGAGTGATTTACTAAAGCAGCTGTTATGGAAAGAATTATGTCCCCCAAAATATGTGTTGGGATCCTAGCCCCTGTATCTGTGGGTCTATTTGGAAATAAGGTTTTCTTTGTTATGTTATCTAGACCACACCCAAGTGAACAGCATGTAGCACGGGTTCTAAATCTAATCACTTCTGAGTGTAAAAAGAACAAATTAGACACAAAAGAAAGCACACACTGGGAGAAGATAGATGTCATGTGAAGATCACCAAGAAACGGAGGAATACTGGAGCTACAGAACCTAAAAGAGACAAGGACTTCCCCCAGAGTGCACAGACAGCCTACCCCTAGAGCCAGTGCTCTGAATTTGGACTTCTTACCTCCTGAACTATGAGAAGAAAAAAAAAATTCTGCTCTTGAAAGTCACCCACTTGTAATGTTCGTATTACAGCAACACTAGGAAAATAAGACAGCAGCGTTACCTCAAATTCAGTGGAACTGATGCCATTTGTTCTATCTTAGGTACCATTTTCCATTTATTCTGCATTGTGAAAAAATACCTGTTAAGGGGATCCAGCTAAAATGCTACTTCTGTGAAATATTTCCTCATCCCCTACTTAGTTGTTCCTTTACATATCTCTACATGATAATGCATATAATTTTGTATTATAAGCATAATAATAAACTCATAACATACTCCCTGTATTAGTTATGGTTCTATCAGAGAAGCTAATCCACTAAGTGCTGTGAAATAAGGGGTTAAGCCATACACAATTTTGAGTAATGGTAAAGAAGTCTATGGAAGGCTGTTGCCTCATCATCTGGTGGTAGGTCTGAAGTTGCTGAAAGTCAGCAAGACCAGCCGTTGGGAATAAAAACTGGAAGTGAAATTGGAGAAAATAAGGGCAAATTGGAACCTTTAAAGAAAAGCAGAATCTGTGAGGACAAATTGAAACCTGTATCTGTCACTGTCTCTAACCTCAACAATACAGATGTCCTGCAGAAGGAGCTGATGGATTTTTTTTTTTTTTTTCCAAAAAGCTGAACACGCACCTGATTTAAGGGTTGGAGAAGATGAAAGAGGAACTCTAGCAGGAGCTGGAGGAGCTGCAAGACCAGATTTTGTCCCATGCCGGTACTTAAGTCAGCAGATCAGCAACAATATGTACACATTGCAGTGGTTTTTGTCACCTTAAACCAACATTTGGAAAATGATAACTGCAGCTTCACTTCCACATTCCAAATCATGCTCAATTTTTCTTATGTCCAACCATAATCTGGATTCCTAAAGGAAAGGGAATTCTGGAAAGTTTTGGCTTATATAAGTTGACATAGTACAGAGTGACCCTAGACTGTGATCTTCTCAAGGAAAGGCTACATGTCTTGTTCACTTTTATAACGCCTAAACATGTATAAAAGACTTCTGGTGGTGCAGTGGGTAAGTGCTCAGACGCTAACCAAAAGGTTGGCAGTTTGAATCCGCCAGTCGCTCCATGGGAGAAAGACGTGGTAGTCTTCTTTCATAAAGATTGCAACCTTGGAAACTGTATGGGGCAGTTTTACTTTGTTCTACAGGGTGTCTGTGAGTTAGAATCAACCCGATGGCATGGGTTTGGTTTGGTTTTGAAATATGTATAACATGGTGTCTGGAACACAGTAGGAATTTATGAAAGTTTTAAAAAATAAGCCCCCAAGTTCTTTGACATTCAGTGAGATCTATCCCTCCACTTGAATCTTGGATCTGTTATTGCTGGAATAATAGAGTATGGCAGAAGTAACACTGTGCCAGTTACTGGGCTCGGAGGCTAAGAAAAAGGCAGCTTCCACTTCCTCCTTCTCAGGATGCTTGTTCTCAGAACTCAGCCATGCTGTGAGGAAGCCCAAGCTGTATGATGAGATCATGTATAGATGATCCAGCTGAAGTCTCAGCTGACAGTTAGCATCAACTTCTAGAAATGTTAGTGTGGAGGCCTTTCCAATGACTTGAAACTTGGTGTCTCTCTCACTGCAACCCTCTGAGAGATCTCACTTAAAAACTGCCTAGCTGAGTCCAGTCAGTATACGGAATGCTAATAATAATACTAATAAAATGATATTTGTTTAAGCCATTAATTTTTTATTAATTTGATGTAAAGAAATAGATGAGGTGTTGCCATAATAAAACAAACATGTGGCATTGGGTTTGGAATCAAGGAGTGGATGGTGGCTGGAAAGCTCTTGAGGGACTGCTTGTAAAAGCCTGAAAGACCTTAAGGAGGCTGTGAATGAGAGCTTAAAGTAAAATAAGTGTTATGGATTTAATTGTGCCCCCCCAAAATACATGTTGAAGTCCTAACCGCTGTACCAATGACTGTGATCCTGTTTGGAAATAGGGATTTTCTTTTATTATGTTAATGATGCCATACCAGAATTGGGTGTGTTCTAAACCTAATTCCTTCTGAGTGGTGTCTTATAAAGGGGAGAACAGACATAAAAAGACAGACATACATAAAGAAGGAAGACAGATGGCGTGTGAAGATACATCTACAAACAGCCAAGGAATGACAAGAAACACCTGGAGCTTCAGAAGCTGAAAGAGACAAAGATCTTCTCCTAGAGCCCACAGAGAGAGAGAGAGAACCTAGTCCTACTGACACCTGGAATTAAGACTTCTAGCTTCCAGAAATGTAATGAAATACATTTACCATATTTTTACACAAATAACGCACAACTTCTACATTTGTTTGCCAACTGTTCCCTCTCGCTGTGAGGTATTTTTGTAAGGGTGCTATGCTAATTTGTTTGCTTAAAAATTAGAGTAATGAGCTAAAAAAAATAGCATAGTACCCTTACGAAAATACCGTGTGGTGGGAGGGAGCAGTTGTCAAACAAACGTAGAAAGCATGCATTATTTGCATAAAAATGTTTTATGTTCTTTAAAGCCACTCACTTATGATATTTTTTTGTTATAACAGCACTAAGTAACTAAGATATTAAGAATAATGTTTCTGGAAGCTAAGGGAAAGGGTACACTTGTTATGTAGTGGCAGAAAGTCTGACAGTATTGCTACCTGTGGTGGTGTGTTAATCAGAAAATGTAACTGATGATCTCAAGGGTTTAGCTAAGAATATTTACAGCCAGGGTTGATAAAATGTGATAGAAGAAAGATGAGCTAAAGAACAAACTGCTAAGTATAAGGGAGTCAGGGCTTTCTGTCCTCTAAATTAAAGCTGTTTCTCATTCCCAGCCTCTTCTGCCAGCAAATGATCCTAAAATTAATAATTGCTTCTGGACTAAGGTCAAATACAGGATGGGTGGTCTATGACCTGAGAAAGATCTAAGCAGCATCTCACAAAGACTTTCAAATAAATAAAAGACCCTGTGAAAATCTTAAGGTCACACCTTGCATATCTGCTCCATTAAACATTCAAAAAAACAAAAAAAACCTTGTTGTTTTCTATTTGATTCCAACTCATAGATGACCCTGTAGGACTGAGTAGAACTGCCCCATAGAGTTTCCAAATAGTGACTGGTGGATTCAAGCTGCTGACCTTTTGGTTAGCAGCTGAGCTCTTAACCACTGTGCAACCAGGGCTCCCTATTAAGCATTAGGACTTCTAAAAATCTTTAGGTAATTTTCCAAGAGCAACTTAATAGGGAACTCAATGTAGAGAAGGGCTCTTCTCAAAGAGATTTGTGATTTGGCTTAATCTAATGGAGCCACATAAAATTCATGAAAAAACAAAAAAAAAAGAATTAAAGATAAATTTTTGGTGGACGCATACCAGCTTGGACAAAAAGAAACAGAGACAGTATAGTATGAAGGGGGTATTTTGAAACAGGCAGTGAAGACTAATTAATTGCAAATTCAGTTCTCTTATGAAAGCGGACGCATGGTTCGGAAGAAGCTAAGTTCAGAGGACAGAGCCAAAGCTGGAGAACGTCACTCCCAGGGAAGAGTAAAGGGCCCCTGCTCAAGAAACTGGCAACATGCATCTGTCTGGATTTCAGAATTGCTACGGACCAGTAACTGGCATGTGCCTTCATTTGTTTTTCTTTTTTGTAAGGAAGTTTCAATAGACATTGTTCTGTGACTGTTTCATCATTTTATGTTGAGTCGAGTTTGTGTTGGGGATCAGATAAGTTATCTCTTTAGTTCCCAGGTCTTCAGACTAAGCAGAATCAGAAACCAAGAATCTGTACTTGTGGAACCACACCCAAGGAGTTGATTTAAATAAAACAATATTGGACCTTGAGGCTGAAACTAATGCTGTAATAGGACAAAATTCTTGAGACACTTGGGAGTAAGTATATTTTGCATTTTAGACTAATGTTCATACTTTGAGGTTGGAAGCCAGACTGTGAAGTTTCTTTAAAAAAAAAAAAACACTGACATTCTTTGATGCTCTTTTTGTTGAGATATGGAGTCTATATTCTTCCCCCCTTGAAACTAGGCTCTGTGACTGCTCTTTTACCAAAATACAGCAAAAGTGACACTGTGCTAGTTTTCAGTCCCAGGCTGTAAGAGGCTGGTCACTTCTACTTCCTCTTTGTATGGTTGCTCTTATAATCCAGTTGCCATGCTGTGAGGAAGCCCAGGCTATATGGTGAGGCTATGGTAGGTGTTCCAGCAGACAGCCACAGCTGTAATCCCAGAGAAAATCAGCATCAATCACTAGACATATGAGTGAGGAAACTTTCACCATAACTTCAGTTCTACCCATTGTCTACTTGCAATTACATGAGAAACAAGAATCACCAAGATGAGCCTTAGTCAAATCCCAGAATTCTAAGAGATAGTAATAAAATGATTGTTGTTGTTTTAAGCCTTTAAATTTTGCAGTGATTTGTTATACAACAATAGATAACTGGAGTAGCATTTAATAATGCTTGAAGGAATGAATAAAATGATTATTAATGAACTTAGGAAAGTTTTTATTATTAATCATATCATGTGGAGTGTTTATATATTTGAAGTCAATTCCTAGTGAAGAAATTGAGTCCTCAAAGGTTAAGTAAATTTTTTAGGGCACCAAGTTATGTTATCTTCTTTATTTTTCTATTTCCCCCCCTTTATCCACCATGAGAAGTAGTACTCATCATGAAATCAAGCACTAATTAAGAATTTTGCCTATGATTAACACCATACAAATATAGACTAATCCTCCTTTTTGAGTGTTAAAATTTTGATTGGGATTACTGGAAGACAATCAGAATATGAGTAAATAGCTGAATTTGATGGAATAAACATTTCGTTAAACATACATAAATAATTTCTATGGCTCAATTCCCATTTTCTCTTCTTAGTTCAAATTGTGCCAAGATAATACATATTTATGGTATGCTTTCTCTTTTCCCAGGATTCAACACTTAAGATAGGTCCCTCCCTCAAGGATTCAACCTTCTAGTTAGAGATCAAAATTGACAAACATGAAATATGTCCATACAGTGAAATGTACAGGGAGGGGAATTAGACTCAGGATTAGGAAACCACTGCCCTGGATCAAGGGTCAGCAAACTTTTTCTGTAAAGAGTCAGATAATAAATACTTTAGGCTTTGCAGGCCAAACAGTCTGTTACAACTATTCATCCGTGCTCCTGTAGCATGAAAGTAGCCATAGATAATACGTAAATGAATGAATGGGGGTATGTTCCAATAAAACTTTATGTACAAAAACAGATGGCAGACTAGTTTTAGCCTGGAAATTGTTGTTTGCTGAACCCTAGTCTACGCCTTGCCGTTGGTTAGTTGTATGACTCAAGGATAAGTCATATGACATCTCTGAGTTCTATTTCCCTTATCTATAAAATGATGATAATAGTAGCAACCTACCTAGCATTACCAGTCTGAGGGTAATTCCAAGAAAATACTTGCTGTCTTAGGTTTCATAGTGCTGCTATAACAGAAATACCACAAGTGGATGGCTTTAAAGAACAGAAATTCATTTTCTCTTAGTACTAGAGGCTAAAAGTCCAAATCGGCATCTCAGTCATGTTGATTCTTTTCTTGTCAATGTTCCTTGATTCCTTGGCATTCCATGGCTTGTATAGGATCCTCGCATGGTATCTGTGCTTGCCTCTGTGTCTAATCCACAGTTACTAATGACTCAAAAGTGATTAGGTTTAGGACATACCCTGCACTGATATAATCTCATTAACATGACAAAGAAAGCCTTATTTCCAAAAAGGATTGCTTCCACAGGTATAGAGGTTAGGATTCCAACACATATTTTGGGGGGATATAATTAAATCCATACACCTGTGGGCTTTGTTTGAAAGCTCTATTGTACTATCAAGATGTTAACTTACTTGCCATTATTATGTCTTTTCCACATCTTCTGGCTCAGCTATCTTAGTTATCTTTTGTACTGTTCTTGGGACTGGGAAATCACAGTTCTTCCTTTACATTTTGGGTTAAAGAGAAGTTTCATGGGGCCATCTCAGGCCCTTTTGGACTTGATATCCCAAGCCACCATCCTCACTCCATGGTTTATAAAACCACCTCCTCAGCTGTCCTTCCCTGACTCTCCATCTATATCGGCTGCCGCTACCTTCTTTGACACCCTTTGCTTCCACTTCTTTTATAGCACTACCATGTCTCTAAATTACCTTGTTCTTTTATACCTTTGCCATTAGGATATCACTTTATTTATTTTGTGATTTGTTTCACAGTATATCCTCAGCATTTAGGAGTGAGTTTACCATGTATTATGAGTTCAATGTATTTGTTAAGTGAATTGAATGAATGAAATTCGAGTTATTAGCTCACCCTGTGTATGAAGGTAAAAATACTGCTGTGTATCTGGCCTGGTCATTCTGGTTTCCAGAGTGTGGAACAGAAATTTTACTGTTAGATTACTCAGTAAAGTACAGATATTTATTACAATAATTAAGATTTTATGAAGACATAGAAACAGATTAATTGAGAATGCCTTAACTTTCGAGTAGAACTATATACTGTGCATTTAATGGGAACATAATAATCTAAAACACATTTTATGTACTACATTGTGGGACTGTGATATTAACTTGCATTTTCTTCCTGAATTCAGTGTGGATTTGGGAATTATATTTACTCTGATCTTCTTTCATCATTCCAGCTGTTTATCTATTTTCACATGCTCTGGGATTCTCTGTACTTGAGATGGTCACCTGCTTATACCAGGGCCCTTAATGATCTTACTTACAGGAAATTTCCCATTTCTGCTTGGTGTAAATGATTAACATGCTTGGATGCTAATCAAAAGTTTGGTGCTCGAGTCTACATAAAGGTGCCTCAAAAGAAAAGCCTGGCAATCTATTTCTGAAAAATCAGCCATTGAAAACATTATGGGGCACAGTTCTACTCTGACATCAGTGAAAATCTACTTAAAGTTACTGTTTGTTTGTTTTTTGGTATACTTCTCTTTAACAGAAGTGTGCTTTGTCAGATGCATATCTGTAGAGAGTTAGTCCACCAATATGGCCTTTGCCAAATGCCTGTATCTCCTAGTTGTCAATCCTCTGGAAGTGAATTTCTCGTTCTCTGTGCTTTGATTTTCTGGAAATAGGAGTGAGTTTCAAGGACTAGTCTTTTTATTGGACATGTACCTGCCAAATTGAGTTTAAATTAAAAACAGATAGCTTTTTGCAGAGTAACGTGGAAACCGTTACACAGAGTAACACCCTCAAACACTCACTCTGGCCAGAGCAGATTAGGATTTCACTCTGAATCTATTTCAGTACCAGTAACATGTAAGCACAAGAGACCACCATTCATTACATGCTCCCCAAACCTAACATGGGTTTTCGAAGGACACAGGCGAATAGCTATCAGGCCAGATTACAGGATCACCATTAAATAAGATTTTTCTAAAAGCTGGATTCCTAAAAGCTCAGTTGGTTCAGATCTTCACAGAAGGTGGAGAAAATTATTTCCTGTTGCCCTTTCTATCCTTAAATGTTGATGATCTGGTGCAAAAGTCATATGATTATAATTTTCTTATATAATGAGACTCGAAGAAGCCTGGAGCTCTGGTGGCACAGTGGTTAAGAGCTCGGCTGCTAACTAAAAGGTTGGCATTTCAAATCCACCAAACACTTCTTGGAAACCCTGTGGGGCAGTTCTCTGTCCTATAGGGTCACTATGAGTCAGAATCAATTCGATGGAAATGGGTTTGGTTTTTTCTTTTGTTTCGGGGTATAAGGAGCCCTGGTGGCACAGTGGTTAAAGTGCTCAGCTTCGTACCAAACAGGTTGGTGGTTAGAAACCACTAGTGGCTCCACAACCGAAAGAGGTGGCACTCTGCTTCTGTAGAGATTTACAGGCTTGGAAACCCTAAGGGGTCGCTATGAATCGGAATCATCCTGATGGCAGTGGGCTTGGGTTTCAGTGGGTAATAGGACTATGATGGAGGGGCAATAAATCTTACCATTCACCTAGCTTACACTTGATTTCTATATAGTCAGGGAATGTAAAGCCAAGTGCTTTGTTTATTTTCTAGGTGCCGGTTTTCCCCTCCTCTCTGTCCCTGATTTATTCTGGCAGTATTCTGTGAAGGGTGCGGTAAGAGATAAAGTGTGAGAGCTTGTTTACCAAGTGCTTTGAAAGCCTTTTTAAGGATTTCAGATGTAGTCTTCAAGGTAACTGGTAGACACTGACAGGTTTTCAGCAGTGAATTCCTTTGTCAAATTTACAGTTTAAAAGCTACCTTTGGCTACAGCGTGGGGGATGAATTAGAGCGTGTTCAAAATAATAGCAGACAGAACAGCAGAAGCCTGTGCCAACATCCAGCAGGACAGTGGTAACTCGGAAATAGCTGATAGGAATCCTGTGGAAGGGTCAGGGAAAGGAGAGATCAGTTTGGAATCAAGAGGTTTTGGGCAAATCTCTTCTTAATGGTGGCTTTTGAGCAGGGTCTGATGCCTCTCTTGGTTTTAACTCTGATTAGTATCTTCCTTACTCCCAACTCATGCCCACTACAATACTATTCCGAGGTAGAGAGGGCTACAGAAAAAGTCAACCTGATCATAATCTGATTCTTATATAACAAGAAGGGAAATCACCTGAGTCTTAGCTTGACACAAGGAAATTCAGTTCAAATGTTGCTGTTAGCTACCCTTAAATCACTCCTGATTTATGGCAGTTGTATCCTTTCGACATATTTATTCAATCTGTATGCTGAGCAAATAATCTGAGAAACTGAACTATATAAAGAAGAATGCAGCATCAGGATTGGAGGAAGACTCATTAATAACCTGCGTTATGCAGATGACAACCTTGCTGGGTAAAAGTGAAGAGGACTTGAAGCACTTACTGATGAAGATCAAAGATTACAGCCTTCAGTATGGATTACATCTCAATATTTTACTGCAATAAAGTGGCTTGGAGCTGCCTACCACAATAGGCAATTCTGAGACAGGGGTGGGGTGAACAGCAAGACTTTTATTATATATTGATATATAGGAGACGGAGGGGAATAGATTCCTCCAAAAACCCATCTCCCCCATTGGAGATGGGCCGAAGGCTTTTATAGGGATAGGATTATGGGTCTTAGAAGTTTGTGTTAGTTCCTCCTTGAGGTGGTCATGTCCCAGATAAGTTAATCTTTTACGGGGGGTTCTCTGGCAATGTCCTGGTTTTCTTGTCCCAAGATGGGTGCTTTGTTCGGTTTTTCATTCTTAGATCATTATCACTTGTTTTTCACCCTCCAAGGAGGAACACTGGTTAATCTTAAACTTTTTATAGAGACTGGAATGGGAGGGAAAAACAAGATCATGAGACAATGTGGGGGTTAGCAATGAGGAGTAATAATAGTGAACTGTACCTATGCAGCCTCTTCCAAATATAAAGAAAACAAAAATCTTCACAACTCGACCAATAAGCAACATCACAATAAATGGAGAGACGATTGACATTATCAAGGATTTCATTTTACTTGGATCCACAATCAATGCCCATGGAAGTAGCACTTAAGAAATCAAAAGACACATTGCATTGGGCAAATCTGCTGCAAAAGACCTCTTTAAAGTATTAAAAAGCAAAGATGTCACTTTGAGGACTAAGATGTGCCTGACCCAAGCCATGGTATTTTAAATCTCCTCATATGCATGTGAAAGCTGGACAATGAATAAGGAAGACAGAAGAAGAATTGAAAAACTTGAATTATGGTGTTGGTGAAGAATATTCAACCTGCCATGAACTGCCAGAAGAATGAACAAGTTTGTCTTGAAGGAGGCACAGCCATAATGCTGTTTAGAAGCAAGGATGGTGAGACTTCATCTCACATACTTTGAACATGTTATAAGAATGGACTAGTCCATGGAGAAGGACATCATGCTTGGTAGAGGGCCAGCAAAAAAAAGAAAAAAAGAGAAAGACCCTTAACGAGATGAATTGACACAGTGGCTGCAACAATGGGCTCAAACATAGCAATGATTGTGAGGATGGCACAGGACTGGGCAGTGTTTCATTCTGTTGTACATAGTGTTGCTATGAGTTGAGACTGACTTGACGGCACCTAACAACAACATAATGAGACTGCTGTGATCCACAGAACTTTCATTGGTGATTTTTTGCAAGTAGACTACTAGGCCTTTCTTCCTACTCTGTCTTAGTCTGGAAACTCTTCTGAAACCTGTTCACCATTATGTTGTTGTTGTTAGCTGCCCTTGAGTTTCACGGCAACCTCACGTGTGTCAGAGTAGAACTGCACTCCATAAGGATTTTAAGGCTGTGACTTTTCAGAAGCTGATTACCAGGTCTGTCTTCCAAGGCATCTCTGGATGGGTTTGAACCACCAACTTTTTGGCTAGTAGGAAAGTACTTAACCCTTTGCAGCACCTAGCATCTCCATGTTCAGCATCTTAACAACACAGAAGCCTCCACGGACAGATGGGTGATGCCTGTGATAAGTTGCATTGGCTAGAAATTAAACCTCCGTCTCCTGAATGGAAGGAAAGACTTCTACTACTGAGCCACCACTTAATTCAGAGTTAGCTGCCTCTTTACCTTCCGATCACTGAGAAGACTCACTTTATTTACAGGAAATACACACACACACACACACACACACACACACACACATAGACATCCTCTCAATGTGTAAATCCCTGTACATTGTAAGTTAATTAGGGATCCTGCCAATTCCTAGAGTTGGCCTGGCCCTTCTAGGATCCTGCACATCCTCTTCCCTAATAGTCATTGGAAGTCCTCAATAGAATGAGATGAGAGCAGGGCAGGAAGCTGAGTCAAACATCTCAGGGAAGCTAAAAAAAAGGGTGGAATTTATAGATCCGAAGACTCAGCTCAGAGAAAGGGTTGGGCTGTGTAATCCAAAGGTGGAAAGTGCTGAGTCACTTGGTTTTGAATAATGACGGGAAGACTCTTCACTCAGTGTGTTTCTTCATTTGCAACTAAGGGCTTTTGAATCTCAAAATCTCAAATTTCTAAATACCATGATCTTGCATAATATACATATTTGATTTATATGATTCAACTATGCATGCTGACAAACAAGGGCATTATAATAATGGTGATGCTGGTAATAACGATAATGAAAAAGAAATGGAATATGACAATAAGAAGAGTGTAGGTGACTCTGCCTCCCATTTTCCCACTCCTCTGAATATGCCCTTGAATGAAAGTGACAAGGGAGAGAGGAATGTTCTATTGCCTCAGCTGCATCTGATTCGTACATTAAATATTCATATTTTTCCAACGACATGTTCCCTAGAAGCGAGTCAACGATGTCTTCTGGGCTCCAGTAACGGAAGAGCAATCTGTCTGTTCCCTGGAGGCAAGCTGGATGTGTTAGACATAGTAGAACTATGGTGTAAGTCTTTAACTTCATACTTTTCCAGAAGATTGTGGAGGGTGATTCTGATTTACACAATTTTAATCTTGTGTTGACTTCAGAACCCACTGTTATTAACACCAGGTGAATCAATTTTACATGTGTGCAACACACTTCCGAGGTGTCTTTACTTTTTAGTATTAAACTTGATTTTCATGAACTCTGAGTTAAAGTGGATAATATTCCCATTTTGCATATTTTGCACTGAGACTTGGGGAGGTAAAGGGATTACTCAATATCAGCTAATTAATAACTAACACAACTAGGACCATGACCATTTCCTATCTAGTCAACCCCAACTCATGGCAACCCCATGTGTGTCAGAGTAAATCTGTGCTCCACAGGGTTTTCAATGGCTGATTTTTTTTTTTTTTTTTTAAAGTAGATTAGTAGATCTTTCTTCCAGGAATCTATGGGTTGACTTGAACCTACAACTTTTCTGTTAGCAGCTGGGGTGGGGAGGGGGTAACCAATTACACTACCCAGAGATGGTTCCTAACCAAAAATTTGGTGGCTTGAGTCTACCCAGAAGTGCTTCAGAAGAAAGTCCTGGCAATGTACTTCCAAAAGCTCAGCTACCGAAAACCTTATGGAGCATAGTTCTACTCTGACACACGTGGTGTCACCACGAGTCAGAATCAATTTGACAGTGACTGGTTACTGATTAAGGATCCCTGGTGGCACAGTGATTAAGCACTTGGCTGCTAACCAAAAGGCTGGCAGTTTAAACCCACCAGCCACTCTGTGGGACAAAGATGTGGCCATCTGCTTCCATAAAGATTACAGCCTTGGAAACCCTGTGGGGCAGTTCTGCTCCGCCCTATAGGGTCACTATGAGTCAGAATTGATTCAACAGCAATGGGTTTTTAGTTACTGATTAGGACTACATCTAGTATCTCAGGAAAGTATCTTTCACTTCTTATTTGCTTTTCTATTCTAGAATCTTGCTTCTCAGCCCAGGAAATTTCATCTCTCCACTTTATGGGTTATGTTTTAAGTTCGTATCTTCCAGAGGCATGATGTACCAGGAACATCAACTCATAGAGCCCAGGCCGAGCACATGCTGACTTTTACCAAAAAATCTATTGAATGGTTCTCAGCGAGAAGTCTAAACCCTTATTTCAGAAACCACCTTCATGAAGTCAGAATTAGCAAGGTTTTTTAGTAAGAAGAGCCAAACATGAGGCCATCTAAGAAGACTGTGGGTCTTATAGTGGCTCTGGTTTTGATTAGCTTATGGATCCAGGGATATTATTCTGCCTCAGTTTCCTCACTGGTACCTGGGTAAATAATAATCTTCCTGGCCTAGTTTACAAATTTTTGTGATGTTTAAATGAGATAGCATGCATGAGATGGTTTCCAAAGTGGTAAGGTGGTATAAAGCAAAAGAGCTCTTCACATGTCTTCCCTAACCCTGGAGGACAATACTTCCTACACTTCCCTTCCTCAGGCTTCCATCCCTTTGTTCCATGATAGCCACAGGTATTCCCTGATGCCACTAGAGAGGGAAGACAGACTGCGTCCTGTAACTTAACCCTGTCTCAGAAGCTTGTCATTCATTCATTCATTCATTTGTTCATCATTCATCGTATGCTTAATGAAAACCTGGTCTTTGAGGAACTAGGTGTATTGAAAGGAAATACAAGTTTTCTGTCTCAAAGGACATGGTCTAATAGAGAGGATATGCACAGAGATGAAGTCCCTTGGTGGTGCAGATGGTTAACACACTCAACTGCTAACTGAAAGGTTAGAGGTTTGAGTGCACTCAGAGGTGCCTCAGAAGAAGGGCCCGGTGATCTAATTACAAAAACAATCAGCCATTGAGAACCCTATGGAGCACAGTTTACTCTGACACATGGAGACTCAATGACAACATTTTTTTTTTTAAATGCAGGTAGACAAGCTATTTCAAAACAGTTTAATATGTGTGTAGATGTGGGGTGTGTGCTTCTTGAGAACATGTCTTATGAGAGCATAAGACAGTCATAGCTAACCAGACTGGGAAGGCTTTCCGCAAATGCCACCTTTCTGACGAAAATGCAGGAGAAATACATTTTGCCAGATTAGTAAGACGGGAAATACCATATTTTTACCCAAATAACTCTCACTTTCTACGTTTGTTTGCCAACCGCACCCTCTCCCCACGAAGTAGTTTCGAAAGCGCAGCTATGCCAACTTTTTTTTACATGTTGCTGTAAAAAAATAAATAAATAAATAACATAGTGTGCTTACAAATACACCTTGGGGGGAAGGGAACAGTTGGCAAACAAAGGCAGAAGGTGCATACTTTTTGCATAAAAATACAGTAATTCCCAGGAGAACATATTCCTGCTACTTCCTTACATGTAGTGACTATGCCTAGGTACCAGGTTAGAGCTTTCTGTGCTGTTGAATCCTCACAAACTCCCCAGGAAATAGGTATTGTTATCTATGGTTTATATGAAACAAAACAGAGGTGCTCTGAGGTAAAGTAACTTTACTGGATCACTCAGCTGGTGGATGGCTGAGATTAGTAGCCAGCTCTGAATAAAGTCTAAAGTCATATCCTTAACCACTGAAATTCAGTGCTTCCAAATGGAGTCTTCAGTAGGTCGAAGGTCTTTCTAAGAATCACAGTTAGTCAGCAAGTGGTCAAGCTGGAAATGCCCTCTGCTGCTCTGGGAACACACAGGCAGATACTAGAATTTGAGAACAATCCTCTTGGAGACAAGGGACATCTTGCACTGTTGAAGTATCCATGGAGAAGTTGCATGGGATTCAGTCAGAGAGGTTGACAGTGCCAGACCGTAAGGAACTTATTATTGAGTCAGCACCTCACTCATGATGACCCCATGCACAACAGAGCGAAGTGATGCCGTGTTCTGCACCAGCCCCATAACCCGTTGTGGATTGGACTGTTGTGATTCATAGTGTTTTCACTTGACTTTCAGAAGTAGATCACCGGGCCTTTCTTCCTAGTCCATTTTAATCTAGAAGCTCTGTTAAAATCTGTTCAGCATCATAGCAACACACAAGCTTCCACTGATGGACAGGTGGTAGATGTGCACGAGATGCTTTTGCTGGGAATTGAACTCAGGTCTCCAGAATGGAAGGTGAGGGTTCTACCGCTGAACCATCAATGCCCTCAAGAGGAGTTAGGGTAGCTTTACCAAGGAGTTTGTCCTCGACCTCAAGTAAACAAACTTTTCTTTCTGTGAAGAGGAAGAGCAGGAAACATGATGAGGACTGCTGCTGCTGCTTCCTCTAAAATAAGAACTCTCCCCCTTAAGCAAGAGAACAGACTTGTTTATTCTCCACCAGGATCCATGAGGACACGAGCAAGAGAACTTGACTGACAGCAATTATGCATAATTGACTAGGCACGAATGTGGCTGCCAGCTTGCTCTCCCTCTGTATGTCGGATCCTCAAGAGGGTGCCGTTCCAGGATTCCCCCGGCAGGCCCAGCCCTGGGCCACCTGTGTATCTTGAATCATTCATTAGCAGGTGTCCTCACCTCAACTTGCCAAACAGAGTGTCTTAAGGAAGTAAGAACTCTCCCTCTTGAGAAGTGGCATGGCACCTCCAGTGAACCTGCTGTGAGAGACAATGATCAGATTCAGGATTTGGGGCAAAGACAATTAATAAGCTTCAGTTGGAGTGACACCCAGCTTTCTGTTGTCAGTACAGCACCCCATATTATCCGTCAGCTTCTGTCTCCCACAGAAAGCCTCGCTTCCTAGCTGGATTTGACTCATGATCATTATCCTCCGAACAGACTCCCTCACAGTCCTCTTTGCAGACAGTTGCGTACTGGGCTTAATTTTAGATATCCCCAACTTGAAGTTTATTTTGGGTTCCAGAAGTTTACGTTTAGATCTGCTAAAATGCACAACCTGAATTTGTGTGTGTATGTGTGAAACTCATCTTTAATAACACTGGATCTGAGTTATTTCAGAATATTTTCAATGTGTCAGCATTAAAATGGAATTTTAAACCAAAATAACTTAACCGTGGAATAATATGATTCTTTTGCTCCTCATCCCATTCCTTCTGCTGTTAACTTTTCATTCGTGTGTGTTTTTTTACCCTACATTTGCTGTTACTGTTTTTACTGTTGTTGTTTTTGCAACTTGTGATGACCCTATGTATTACAGAATAGAACTGCTCCATAGGGTTTTCTTGGCACTAATCTTTACAGAAGCAGATCACCAGGCTTATGTCTTCCATGATGCTACCGGGTGGGTTTAAATCTCCAACTTTTTTGTTTCTAGCTAAGTGCAAACCATTAGCACTACCCAGGGACCTTCTAATTTGTTTTTCTTTTCTTTTTTAACCACATTTTCATTTCTATAGTTAATTTTTAGTAACCATAAGAGATAGCATTAATTGAAAACTCTTTGTTCTAAATTTCACAGCAATTCTATAGATTAGCTCAATTTCATAGAAGTAGAAACCGAGGCTCAGAGAAGTGACTTAATTACCAAAGGCCTTTTAAAGAAAGACTAGGGGATCTATGTCTCTTCGTTTCCAGGCTTACGGTGTCTGCTTTACCTTCTGTTTCTTGGGGAGCTCTATGGTTAAGCAGTGTTTGCATAGGGTACTCCCTGACGGAGGCTCCTGAATGACTGTGGTGTGTGTGTTACTGCACAGTAGTATCTTCAAAGAAGCCAAGGGCCTGATTGTTAGAATACAGACTTCTCAGTCCCACTCAAAGAAATCAGAATCTTTGCTGGAGGATCTGGGAATATGCATTTTCTGCACACACCCCATGAGATTCTGAAGCACTGACAAGGGTTTGGTGCACCGACCTGGCTGAACAATCATTGGACTTCAAGTCATAAAGCCAGGATTTCTGCCCTGGCTCTGTCATTATTGTTGCCGTTCATTAGTTGCCATCTAGTTAGCTCTGATTCATGGAGTCTTTCTGTATAACAGAACAAAATGTTACCAGTTCCAGTGCCATCCTCATGATTACTAGTCTGTTTGAGTCCATGGCTGTGTCTATTGTGTCAATCCATCTCGTTGAGGGTTTCTGTCATTTTTGCTAACTCTCGTGGGTCACTATGAATCAGGAACAACTTGAGAGCAACTGTTTTGGTTTTGGCTAGTTTACCAACCATGATGTCCTTTTCTAGGGATTGGCCTTTCCTGATAACTTGTCCAAAGTAAGCAAGTTGAAGTCTTGCTTCCTCACTTCTAAAGAGCATTCTGGTTGTATTTCTTCTAAGACTGATTTGTTCATTCTTCTGGCAATCCATGGTATATTCAATATTTGTTGCTAACATTACAATTCAGATGCATCAATTCTTCTTCTGACTTCTGTTTTCATTGTTCAGCTTTCACGTGCATATTAGCGTATTGAAAAGACAGTGACTTGGGTCAGACATGTAGCTGGGTGTTTTTAAGAAATACAGTTAATCTGTCTGGATCTTGTATATGCACTTGTAAAATGAGGACAAAAATTTGTTCATAAGGAGGATAAAGAGATCAAATTTTTGAAAGCACTTTACAACTTAAAATCAAGTACAAATGATAGCTATTAGTATTCTTGAAAAGTTAGAATGAACTTTGCTTATTAAATCACATTTTTTTCAGAAGTTCTGTCTTTTCAATGAAGTTGTTCAAAAAGGAAAAAAAAATCTTGACCTTAACATAGAAGAAGAATAAAATTTAAGAAGGGGTTAATACCGGATTCAAAAAGGATTTACTTGTTACGGTTCTACAGTTTATGAGTTTGCTATTCTCCTTCAACACTCCAGCAAAAATCACATTCAAAATCAATCTCCTTGAACTTTGCAAATATTTTAAATATCCATCAAAACAAAACAAATAGAACCAAATCAACAAATATTTTCTTAATGATGCTGACTACCACAGCCTCATCCACTGTAGTCACTTTTGGCCTTCAGACCCTAGGCCCAGAGTCACCTAATTCTTGAGTCAATCTTGGCCAAGCCTTGGCTAGGTGGAGTCTGGAATTAACTATCTGTCCCAAAGCCAGAGATCCAGGGTTCATTTTCATGATATGACTCCAAATGGCTAGAGTTAGTCCTCCTGCCTCTCTCCTGAGCTACTTACATCTTACCCTTCCAAAGGTACTCTCATAGTCTCTTGAGTTTCTAGGCTTAACTTCCAAGTTCTGCTTATGGCTGGAGTTCTGTCCTAAAGATAAATGTCTTAGCTCTGACTCAGACCCTCAACTGATGTGTCAACATCTCCACTTCTTTGAGTTCCATACTTCGTCTTGGGGTACCCCCTTAGGCGGAATAAAATTCCCAATTATACAGTTCACCTTATAAGAGGAAACAATCTTATCTTGATAAGTGTACTCCGCAGATGCTCACCTTTATCTGGATCTAGTTCAAATTATTTTTGAGGGTACAGTGCACTGGATCCCATCTCCTCTCACTTATTCAAGGATGTATCTTCAGCAAATCTTCCTTATCCTGTGACTTCACTATTTTTCATCTCTAACAGATAATTCACATCAATCAAGTAGTAATACAATAAAGTAGCAGAAAAGACAAAACATAACAAAAACAAAACAACATTTTCTTTGACCTCATAATGATTTGTGGCTACTGATTTCACTTTGTTTATTTACATCAAAATGTTTTAAAATGTTGTCTTTGTTGTTGTTTTAGGTGCTGTCAAGTCGGTTCTGACACATAGCAACCCTACGCACGATAGAATGCAACACTGCCCGGTTCTGTGTCATCCTCCCAATCATTGCTATGTTTGAGCCCATTGTTGCAGCCACTGTGTCAATCCATCTTGTTAAGGGTAGTCTTAGTCTGGGTTCTCTAGAAAAGCAAAACCAGTAAAGCATTTAAATATATATAGAAAGAGATTTATATCAAGGAAACAGCTCACACAATTGTAGAGGCTAAAACGTCCCAAGTCCGTGGATCAGGGTAGAGGCCTTTCCCAATTCACGGAGCCACAGAAGCTGGTGAACCCAAATCGGCAGGTCAGATTGGGGCTCCCGCTCACAGACTGTGAAGGTCAATGAATTCCAAGGTCAGCAGACAAGACCGCAAGGTTTCTCCTGATTCCGGTAGCTGCAGGGGCTGGTGAACCCAAGATCAGCATGTCAGGGAACTGGACTCTTGCTCACAGGCTGAGATCGATGAATTCCAAGATCGACAAATTCCAAGATCAACAGGTAAACTGCTAGCTCAAGTCCCAAGAACCAGAGGTGAGACAACAAGAGGCAGCTGCTGAGTCTGAAACAAGCCAAAATCCTTGGCAAGGTGAGCAGGCAGAAAGTAACTGGCTGAAGGCAGAGACATGAAACTGAGCGGGCGGTGAGCTGCCACAGGCCCTGCTTCTGCCAGTACCACTCAGCAGATTCCATCATGAGGGTGATCACATATCAGATTTCAACACAGAAGTGATCACAACATTATACAACTGCTAAAACGCTGAGAATAATGGCCTAGCCAAGTTGACATACAATCTTAACCATCACAGTCCATCCATTGTAAACTTGGCACCTGTACACATCTCTTGAAACTATACATAATCTCTGAATAAAGATAATTACAAAGTCATATTAGCGGCTAACATGATACAACTAACACATGTACAATTGAAAATGCAGTAACCCCATTCGTATCTTATATTTTATAAGTGAAGGAAACAAAAGTATTAGATGCACACCTACAAAACAGAAATACTCATAGCAATTACAGTCCCTGTTTCTGCAACTGGTTATGTGGCTGTAACTGGTATTTAGAACTACCTTCTTCCACCACCCATTTCATATTCTCTTTGCCCTCAGCAAACACCTCAGCTGGTCATGGTTCTTCGCCTGGTGGGGTGACCCAAACCTTCATTCCTGAAGGGTCTGGGCCATTAGTAGTCATGTCAGAACTGGGTTGCTATAGATTTCCATTGACTTAAATCACAGGACATGGTAGTACTAAGAGATGCCCTAAAGGATCTCTAGCATTCCAGACATACTCTTCTTTACCTACATTATGTAAAATCAATCCTATTTCGTCTTGGTAATCAGGATCAATCACACTAGCCAGTATGGTAACTCCCTTCTTTACCTGTCAAACCACAGGCATAAGAAACCCAAAATGGCCAGGTGGCATTCTTAGGCTCCAGTTCAATGGTATCAGTGATGTGTCTTGAGGTGGGAGCATTCCTCCCTTTAGAACTAAGACCTCTAGGCCTGCAGAGCATAAGGTCGAGGGAACAGGAAGCAAAAATCTTGCCAGTAGGTCACTAGGGGTAATAGTGAGTTATGCCACTCCCATTTCCACCCCTTGATTCCTGGACCCATGAATCCTGGCTATGGGAGAAACAGCACCATCTATTGGACGCTGGTTTAGAGCATGTACGGCCTCCTGGAGAACATTGCCCCAACCTTGCAAGATATTGCCACCTAGATGGTACCATAATTGTGTCTTTAGAAGGCCATTCTATAGTTCTGCCAAGCCAGCTGCTTCAGGATGATGGGGAACAAGGTAAGACTAGTGAATTCCATGAGCATGGGCCCACTGCTGCACTTCATTTGCTGTAAAGTGAGTCCCTTGATCTCAGGCAATGCTGTGTGGGATACCATGACGGTGGATAAGGCATTCTGTAAGTCCATGGATGGTAGTTTTGGCAGAAGCATTGTGTGCAGGGAAGGCAAATCCATATCCAGAGTAAGTGTCTGTTCTAGTAAGGACAAAATGCTGCCCTTTCCGTAATGGAAGTGGTCCAATGTAATCAACTTGCCACCAGGTTGCTGGATGATCACTAGGTGGAATGTCATGGATTGAATTATGTCCCCCCAAAAATGTGTGTATCAGTTTGGCTGGGCCATGATTCCTGGTACTGCGTGATTTTCGTATAAGTTGTAAATCCTGCCTCTATGATTTTAATGAGGGAGGATGGGTGTCAGTTGTGTTAGTAAGGCAGGACTCAATCTACAAGTTTGGATTGTGTCCTGAGGCAATATCTTGAGATATAAAAGACAAAAGTGAGCAGAGAGACAGGAGGACTTCATACCACCGAGAAAGCAGTGCCAGGAGCAGAGCATGTCATTTGGATCCAGGGTCCCTGTGCAGAAAATCTCCTAGTCTGGGGGAATATTGATGAGAAGGCTGACAAAGAGAGAAAGACTTCCCCTGGAGCTGACGCCCTGAATTTGGACTTTTAGCCTACTTTACTGAGAAGAAATAAATTTCTCTTTGTTAATGCCATCCACTTGTGGTATTTCTGTTATAGCAGCACTAGATGACTAAGACAAGGGTGTTCCTCTTTTTCACTGACGCTTTACCTTACCAAACATGATGTCCTTCTCCAGAGACTGGTCCCTCTTGATAACATGTCCAAGACGAAATTTTGCTATCCTCGCTTTCACGGAGCACTCTTTCTGTACTTCTCCAAGAAAAAATTGTTCATTCCTATAGTAGTCCATAGATATTCAATACCCTTCACCAACACGATAATTCAAAGTCTTCAATTCTTCCTCGGTCTTCTGTATTCATTGTCCAGCTTTCACATGCATATGAGGCTATTAAAAACACCAGTGGCCTAAGTCAGGTTCACCTTAGTCCTCAAAGTGACATCTTTGCTTGTTAACACTTTAAAGAGGTCTTTTGCAGCAGATTTGCCAAATGCAATATATCATTTGATATCTTGACTGCTGCTTCAATGGGCATTGATTGTGGATCCAAGTAAAATAAAATCTTTGACAACTTCAATATTTTCTTCTTTTATCATGATGTTGCTTATTGGTCCAGTTGTAAGGATTTTTGTTTTCTTTCTGTTAAGGTGTAAACCATACTAGGCTATAGTCTTTGATCTTCATCAGTAAGTGCTTCAAGTCCTCTTCACTTTCAGCAAAGTTGTGATATCTGTATATTGCAGGTTGTTAATGAGTTTTCCATCAATCCTGATGCCTCATTCTTCTTCATATAGTACAGCTTCTCAGATTATTTGCACAACATACAGATTGATTACGTATGAAGAAAAGATACAACCCTGACACATACCATTCCTGATTTTAAACCTCTCAATGTCCCCTTGTTCTGTTTGAATAACTGCCTCTTGATCTATGTACAGATTCCTCATGAACACAGTTAAGTGTTCTGGAATCCCAATTCTTTACAATGTTACCCATAATTTGTTATGATCCACACAGTTGAATACTTTTGCATAGTCAATAAGAGAAAGGTAAATGTCTTTCTGGTTGTTGTTGTGTGCCATTGAGTCCATTCTGACTCATAGCTACCCTATAGGACAGAGTAGAACTTCCCCATAGGGTTTCCAAGGAGGGGCTGGTGAATTGGAGCTGCTGCCCTTTTGGTTAGCAGCTTGAGATCTTAACCACTTAGCCACCATTGTTCCAGCTCCATCTAACATCAGCAATGATATCAGCCATTCCATGTTTTCTTCTGAATCCAGCTTAAATTTCTGGCAACATAGCCACATTTATTTGTTTACATATTGTTTATGGAGGCTTTTATGTTACAATGACAGAAGTGAGTAATTGTGACAAAAACCCTATGCCCTGCAAAGCCTAAAATATTTACTACTTGGCACCTTAAAGAGAAAGGTTGCCGAACTCTTCTTTAACCAATGTCAAATTCTTTTGATTATTCTAGCTTCCAAAGTAAGTCTTGAATTTAGGTAGTGTGAGTCCTCCAACTATGTTCTTCTTCTCATTTTTTTTCCTGCTTTTTCCATTAAATTTTCTTTTTGAAATATATTTTAAAATTAGTTTATTTACTTAAAAAATGCCTGAAGACTTCTGGGTAACATGGCACTATAGACAGAAGCACCATGTAGTCCCTCCATAGCAAAGATCCAAATAACTAAGTCAAACAGAGACACACGACAATCCTGAAATCCTAAGCAACAAATGAAGAGATAAAGAACTCAGCCAAGCATCGAATGGAATAAGAAACTGACTGAGAACAGAAAGCGGGGAGAGATACATGCAGAGGTCCCCTATCAGCTGGCACAGCATGGATTTACCATCTTGGACTCCTACTGGAGACTGGTGAACAGGGGTTATGAGGAAGCAGCTTCATGAAGCTTCCAGCAGGAGACAGAAAAACCTGTAACCAGTGATATACACTTTCCAACCCCCCACCTTTCTTCATCCCCACTTGGCCTCCTCTGCTTCCTGTGGCCACAGTCTCTTGGCCCGGAAGACCAGCTTCACCCCAGAGCAGCTTGGATTCCACCTGCCTGCAATGGCCAGTTCCTTGAGTGCCATTTGTTGGCTGCTGGTGTTGCTTTATTTCTGCTTCTTTAGATTTCTTCCTTACCTCTCATCACCTCCCTCTCCTTACTATCAAATACCTGACTCTGTGTGCCAGCATTGCTTCTTCCTGAAAGTCTGCGAAATACTGCTTGACTGTGAAACTGCTTCCTGGCCTATGCTGCCATGCTGGTGGGAACCCTGGGGAATTTTTTGTTTGTTTGTTCTGATTTGTTCTCTCTTGATTTGTTTGTTTTCTTTTTCTTTTCTTGTCTTGGGAGCCCCTTCTAGCGGGGCAGTACTACAAGGCTAGAGAGCTACTCCCTTACTCTGCCCACATGCTCAGTGGCATCCCTGGGGGCATTTCTTTTTTCTTGGTTTTGTTTTTTATTTGCTTTTGGTTTTTGTTTTTTTTTTTCTCTCTCTTTTTCCCTTTTTGTCTTTCTTCATCTTAGTTTCCCATCTCTCTTTACTTACCTTCTCTTCTTGTCTCCTGAATATTTGGCACTGTGTGACACTTCTGCATCTTCTAGCCAGGCTGTACTTCATGGCCTGGGAGCAATTCCCCAGTATTCGCAGATGCACTGGTGGGATCCCTGGGGGCTCTTTTTCTTTTCCCTAACTTTATTTATTCATTTATTTTTTTACCCTTTTTCTTTTCTGCCCTCTTATTTTTCTCTATTTCTCAGTCTCTCATATCTCCACTCCAGTGGCAAGGTTCCTTACAAATATTTTATGTTTGTTTGTTTTTTGTGTGTATGTTTTTGGCTCCTGTTCCTCTCTCCTCTCTCTCCTCTTTCCCATACCCATCTTAGCTTCACATGTCACAATTCCCGACCACCCCAGCCTTCCTTCCTGCCTGCAACATGCGCTGAACATCACACCCTCAAGCAGCACAGGCATGGCCTACCAGAACCTGCCCTGCACTGATTCCTGGCCTGCCCTGTCGGCCCTAGTAGATGCCACAAAAAACCCATCCCAGCAACTCCACTTCAGCTGGTCCTGCCCTGCTGTACCATACCTCAGCGACTGACCCTGCCCACTGTAGAAGGAGGTAAAAAGTATCACGCCTACAGAAGAGCAAACAACAAAGAAAGCACACCCCGCCTGCTCAAACATAACCAAATAAAACAAAAGAGCACGATGAAACAAACTAATCTTCAACCAATAAACGAGGCAAATAACTACTGAATGTTCTGAAGACAGCAGACAATATCAAAACATATACAAAAGCAGGAAAGGATAGTTTCAGTAGGAATCCAAAAAAAAAAAAAAAAAAAAAACACCTGATGACTTTCCAGTAGAAGAAAAGGCACTAGAACTGCCAGATAAGGAATTAAAATCTTTAATATTCAGAGCTATCCAAGAGCTGAAGCAAAAAGCACACAAAAATGAAGAAAAAACAGACAAATTCATGGAAAATACATAAAAAAAAATGGAAGAATTCAAGAAAATAATACAAGAACAAAATACTAAAATAAATTCACAACTAGAAATCATATAAAAACAATTAAATATCCAAATGATAAACAACAAGATTTCAGAAATGGAAGGGCGGAGGAACAGGTTTGAAATGATGGAAGACAGGATCAGCGAAACTGAAAACAAACACTTGGATACAACTCTGTTTGAGAAAAACTCAGGAAAAAAAAAAAAAAACAAAGAAAAATGAATAAACCCTGAGAATTATTTGGGATACAATCAAAAGGAAAAATTTGCAAGTGAACGGAGTTCCAGAACAGGGGGAGAAAACAGAAAACGCAGAGAGGATCACTGAAGAACTGTTGACAAAAAACTCCCCCAATATCATGAAAGATGAAAATCTGACCCTTCAAGAAGGTCAAAGACCCCATATAGGATAGATCCCAAAAGAAAATCACCAAGGCATATCATAATCACAATAGACAAAAACAAAGACAAAGAATCTTGAGAGCACCTCAAGAAAAACAAAAAGTAACATACGGAGGAGAGACAATAACACTAAGCTCAAATTATTTGGCAGAAACCATGTAGGTAAGAAGGCAATGGGATGACATATATAAAACCTTGAAAGAAAAAAATTGCCAGCCAAGAAAAATATATCCTGCAAAACTGTCATTCAAATATGATGGTGAAATTAGGACATTGCCAGAGAAACAGACATTAAAGGACTACATAAAAACCAAACCAAATTTACAAGAATTATTAAAGGCAGTCCTTTGATCTAAGAACAAACATCAGACCACAGGCTGAATCTAGGACACAGAATCATACTAGCCAGATACCAACCTAGGAAATGAACTCTCAAGGACTATCCAAAACCAAAAGAATTGCAAAAGGGAACCAGAGAGTTTAATCTGTAAATGACAACAATATTGGAACAATAAAACAGGGAATGAACAGTGTAGGTATAGAACCTTCTAATGGAGAGGAAGGCAAGGTGATACCAAATAATAATAGACTGATTCAAATCCAGGAAGATAAGGGTAAATTTCAAGGTAACCACAAAGAAAGTCAACAAACCTACTCATCAAAACAAAGAAAAAAGACATAAAGTCTCAGTAAAAACAAAACCTACAAAAACATAAGAAATGAAAAAAAATCAACAAACAAAAAGAATTCAGCACAGGAGAGTATGAAGAACAAAGAAAACATCAGCACCACAAAAAAAGCACTACAAAATGACAGCAATAAACTCACACCTATCAATAACTACACTGAAGGTAAATGGACTCAATGCACCCATAAAGACATGGAGAGTGACAGAACGGATAAAAAAAGAGCATCCATCAATATGCTGTCTATAAGAGACATACCCTAGAAAGAAAGACATAAATTTGTTAAAAATCAAAGGATGGAAAAAAATATATCAAGCAAATAACTATCAAAAAAGAGCAGGAGTGACAATACTAATTTCAGATAAAATAGACTTTAAAAAAATCACCATAAAATACAAAGAAGGACACTATATAATGATTAAAGGGATGATTCATCATGAAGAGATAACCATAATAAACATCTACGCATCCAATGACACAGCTTCAAAATACATAAAACAACCTCTAACAGCACTGAAAAGAGAAATTGACAGTTCCACAATAATAGTAGGAGACTTCAACACACCACTATCGGTAAAGGACAGAATATCTAGAAAGAAACTAATAAAGATACAGAAGACCTAAAAGGCACAATCAGCCAACTTCACCTCATAGACATACATAAAACACTCCACCCAACAGCTGAAAATTACACATTCTTTTTCAGTGCACATGGAACGTTCTCCAGAATAGACCACATCTTAGGCCACAGAGCAATCCTCAACAGATCCAAAACGTTGAGATAATACAAAGTAATTTCTCTAACCACAACACAATCCAGGTGGAAATTAACAACAGATAGAGCAAGGAAAAAAAATCAATTACATGGAAACTGAATAACACCTTGCTTACACATCAGTGGGTAATAGAAAAAATCAGAGATGGAATAAAAAAAAATTCCTAGAATCAAATGAGAATGAAAAGACATCATACCAAAACCATTGGAACACAACAAAGGCAGTCTTCAAAGGACAATTTCCAACAATAGATGCACACGTCAAAAAAGAAGAAGGGGACAAAATCAAAACATTAACTATAGAACTCAAACAAATAGAAAGAGAACAACAAAAAAGCCCACAGCCACTAGGAGAAGGAAATAATAAAGATCAGAGCAGAAATAAATAGAGAATAGAAAAACAATAGAAAGAATCAACAAAACCAAAACTTAGTTCTTTGAAAGGATGAAAAAAATTGACAAACCACTGACCAAAGTGACAAAAGAAAAACAGGTAAGGGCACAAATAACCCAAGTAAGAAATGAAATGGGGGACATTACAACAGACCCAACTGAAATAAAAATGATCATAAAAGAGTATTATGAAAAGCTATACTCCAACAAATTTGAAAACCTAGAGGAAATGTATAAATTTCTAGAAACACACTACCTACCCAAACTACAGCAAAGTGGTGTTGAAAATCTGAACAGATCCATAACAAGAGAAGAGATTGAAAAGGTAATAAAAAAAAATCCCAACAACAACAACAACAAAGCCCTGGCCCAGATGACTTCACTGGAGAATTCTACAAAACATTCAGAGAAGAGCTTACACCAGTACTACTCAAACTATTTCAGAACATAGAAAAGGAAGCAACACTTCCGAATTCATTCTATGAAGCCAGCATAACTCTGATACCAAAACCAGGCAACAACGCCACAAAAAAAGAAAACTAGGGACCAATATCTCTCATGAATAGAGATGCAAGAATTCTCAACAAAATTCTAGCCAATAGAATTCAGTATCATATCAAAAAACAATACACCATGACCAAGTAGGATTCTTACCAGGTATGCAAGGATGGTTCAGCATTAGAAAATCAATCAATGTAATCTGCACATAAATAAAAGGAAAGAAAAGAATCACATAATCATCTCAACTGATGCAGAAAAGGCATTGGACAAAGTCCAACACCCATTCCTGATAAAAATTGTCAGTAAAATAGGTATAGAAGGGAAATTTCTCAACATAATAAAGGATATTTATGCAAAACCAACAGCCAACATCATTCTTTTTTTATTGTACTTTAGATGAAGGTTTAAAGAACAAATAGTTTCTCATTAAACAATCAGTACACATATTGTTAACATTGGTTAACAACCCCATGATGTGTTAACCCCCTCCCTTCTCAATTTTTTTTTTTTTTTTTGGTGAAAATATACGTAGCCAAAGATACACCATTTTAAAAGTTTCTACATGCACAATTCAGTGCCATCGATTATGTTCTTCCAGTTATGCTGCTATTCTTAATTTAGATGATGGTTTACAGAACAAAATAGTTTCTCATTAAACAGTTAGTACACATGTTGCCCTATGATAATTGTTAACAACCCCACTACAGGACAACACAGTCCTTACTCAACCTTGGGTTCCCTATCACCAGCTTTCCTGTCCCTTTCTGCCTTCTAGTCTTTGTCACTGGACTGCTGTGCCTCATTAGTCTGGTTTTGTTTTCTGAGGCTATCCAATCCCCGGCCGAACGGTGAACCTCGGAAGTGATTTCACCACTGAGCTAAGAGGGTGTCTGGGGCTATACTCTAGGGGTATCTCCAGTCTCTTTCAGGCCAATAAATCTGGTCTTTTTTGTGTGTTAGAATTTTGTTCTACATCTTTCTCCAGCTCTGTCTAGAATCCTCTGTTTTGATCCTGGTCAGAGCAGTCAGTGGTGGTAGTCGGACACTATCTAGTTCTATTGGATTCAGTCTGGTGGAGGCCTTGGTAGCGAGTCCTTTGGACTAATCTTTTCCTTGTATCCTGTTCTCTTCATTCTCCCTTGCTCCCGAAGAGGTGAGACTGGTGGTGTATCTTAGATGGCTGCTTACAGGCTTTAAAGACCCCTGACGCTACTCACCAAAGTAGAATGTAGAACATTGTCTTTATAAACTGTGTTACGCCAG
The DNA here is from genome assembly GCF_000243295.1 of Trichechus manatus latirostris. Classification (NCBI taxonomy): domain Eukaryota; kingdom Metazoa; phylum Chordata; class Mammalia; order Sirenia; family Trichechidae; genus Trichechus; species Trichechus manatus. The sequence continues at coordinate 6,274,429 of NW_004444086.1, forward strand.
TTGAGCTAGGTGTTCCCCAAGACCATGGTCCCCACAGCCCTCCGCCCAGCAGTTCATTCCCTTAGGGAGATTTGATGTGTCTATGGAGCTTCTATGACCTTTCCTTGTACAAGTTGTTCTGGTTTCCCCAGTATTGTGTACTGGCTCTCCCTTCACCAAAGATACCACTTATTTATTGCTTATTTATTATCCCCCCCCCGCCCATCCCTTATATCCAACAAAGATTGTTACTTTTTGTGTGTAATCTTTTTCATGAGCTTTTACAATAGAGGTATCATACAATATTTGTCCTTTTGTGATTGATTTATTCACTCAAAATAATGTTCTCCAGTTTCATCCAAGTTATGAGATGATTCACAGATTCATCATTGTTCTTTATCATGGCATAAAACTCTATTGTGTGTATCTATCATAGTTTGTTTATCCGTTCATCTGTTGATGGGCATCTAGGTTGTTTCCATGTTTTTTCTATTGTGAACAATGCTGCCATGAACACGGGTGTTCATATGTCTATTCTAGTGATGGCTTTTATTTCTCTAGGATATATTCCTAGGAGTGGGATAGCTGGATCATATGGTATTTATATTTCTAGCTTTCTAAGGAAGTGCCAAATCATTTTCCAAAATAGTTGTATCATTTTGCATTCCCACCAGCAGTGCGTAAGAGTTCTGACCTCCCCGCAGCCTCTCCAACATTTGTTATTTCCATTTTTTTTGATTTGTGCCAGTAATGACAGGGTGAGGTGGTATCTCGTTGTGGTTTTAAATTGCATTTCTCTAATGGTTAGTGATCGCGAGCATTTCCTCAAGTGTCTGTTGGCCATTTGAATGTCTTCTTTGGTGAAGTGTCTGTTCATTTCCTTTGCCCATTTTTTAATAGGATTATTTGTCTTTTTGCTGTAGAGGTGTTTGATTTTCTTGTAGATTATGGAGATTAGACCTTTGTCTGACTTGTACTGCCCAAAATTTTTTTCCCAGTCTGTAGGTTCTCTTTTTACTCGTTTGGTGAAGTCTTTTGAAGAGCATAGGTGTTTGATTTTTAGAAGATCCCAGTTATCTAGCTTATCTTCTGGGGTCTGTGTGTTGACGGTTATGGTTTGTATCCTGTTAATGCCATGTATTAAGGCCTGAAGCATTGATCCTATTTTTTCTTCTATGAACTTTATAGTTTTAGGCTTTATATTCAGGTCTTTGATCCATTTTGAAGTAGTTTTTGTATACGGTGTGAGGTATGGGTCCTGTTTCATTTTTTTGCAAATGGATATCCAGTTTTTCCAACACCATTTGTTAAAAAGACAGTCTTTTCCCTATTTGATGAACTTTGGGCCCTTGTTGAAGATCAGGTGACTGTAGGTGAGCCAACATCATTCTTAATGAGGCTGAAAACATTCCCCCTGAGAATAGGAACAAGAGAAGGATCCCCTTTATCACTATTCCTATTTCGCATTGTTATGGAAGTCCTAGCTAGAGTAATAAGGCAAGAAAAAGAAATAAAGGACACCCAAATTGGTAATGAAGACGTTAAACTGGCGCTGTTTGAAGATGATATGATATTATACATAGAAATCCCTAAAGGCTTCATAAGAAAAGTAATGGAACTAATAGAAAGATTCAGCAAAATAGCAGGATACAACATAAACATTCAAAAATCAGTTGGATTCCTGTACACCAGTAAAGGGAATGATGAAAATAAAATCAAGAAAACAATACTATTTATAGTAACCCCTAAGAAATAAAATTCTTAGGAATAAATCTAACCAGGCTTGTAAAAGACCTATACAAAGAAAACTACAAAACACTACTGCAAGAAACCCAAAGGGACCTACATAAATTGGAAAACATACCATGCTTATGGATAGGTAGACTCAACATTGTGATAATGACACTTCTACCAAAGCAATTTACAAATACAATGCAATCTCAATCCAAATACCAACAACATTCTTTAAAGAGATGGAAAAACTAATCATTAACTTTATATGGAAATGGAAGAAGCCCCAAATAAGTAAAGCACTATTGAAGAAGAATAAAGTAGGAGCACTCTTACTACCTGACCTCAGAAGCTACTATGCAGCTACAGTAGTCAAAACAGCCTGGTACTGGTACAATGACAGATACATTGACCAGTGGAACAGAACTGAGAACCCAGATGTAAATCCATCCACCTACAGTCACCTGATCTTCAACAAGCACCCAAATTCCATCCAATGTGGAAAAAAACAGTCTTTTAACAAACGGTGCTGGCAAAACTGGACGTCCATCTGGAAAAAAATGAAACAGGACTCATACCTGACACCATACACAAAAACTAATTCAAAATGGATCAAAGACCTAAATATAAAACTGAAAACTATGAAGTTCATAGAAGAAAAAATAGGATCAATGTTAGAGGCCTTAATGCACAGCATTAACAGGCTACAAACCATAACCAACAACACACAAACTCCAGAAGGCAAGCCAGATAACTGGGATCTTATAAAAATTAAACATTGATGCTCATTAAAAGACTTCACCAAAAGAGTAAAAAGAGAACCTACAGACTGAGAAAAATTTCTGAACATTACCAGTCAGATAAACTTTTAATCTCTAAAATCTACAAGAAAATCCAACAGCTCTACAACGAAAAGACAAATAATTCAATTAAAAAATGGGCAAAGGAAATGAGCAGACACTTCACCAAAGAAGACATTCAAGCCGCCAACAGACGTATGAGGAAATACTCGTGATCACTAGCCATTAGAGAAATGCAAATTAAAACCACAATGAGATACCATCTCACCCCGGCATTACTGGCACGAATCAAAAAAAATGGAAATAACAAATGTTGGAGAGGCTGTGGGGAGGTCAGAACTCTTATGCACTCCTGGTGGGAATGCCCAATGATACATCCATTTTGGACAATGATGTGACGCTTCTTAGCTAGAAATAGAAATACCATACGATCCAGCAATCCCACTCCTAGGAATATATCTTAGAGAAATAAGAGCCATCATATGAAGAGCCATATGCATACCCATGTTCGTTGCAGCATTGTTCACAATAGCAAAAACATGGAAACAACCTAGATGTCCATCAACAGACGAACAGATAAAAAAAAAAAACTATGGTAGATGCACACAATAGAGTATTATGCCACTATAAAGAACAATGATTAATCTGTGAATCATCTCATAACTTGGATGAAACTGGAGAACATTATGCTGAGTGAAATAAATCAATCACAAAAGGACAAATATTGTATGAGACCTCTATCATAAAAACTCATGAAAACGTTTACACACAAAAAGTAACAATCTTTGTTGGTTATGAGGGATGGGAGGGGTGGGGGGGGAATAATAAATAGGCAATAGATAAGTGGTATCTTGGGTGAAGGGTGAGACAGTACACAATACTGGGGAAGCCAGAACAACTTGTACAAGGAAAGGTCATAGAAGCTCCATAGACACATCAAAGCTCCCTGAGGGACTGAATTGCTCAGCGGAGGACTGTGGGGACCATGGTCTTGGGGACAATCTAGCTCAATTGGCATAACACAGTTTATAACGACAACATTCTACATTCTACTTTGGTGAGTAGCGTCTGGGGTCTTTAAAGCCTGTAAGCAGCCATCTAAGATACTCCACTGGTCTCACCCCTTTGGGAGCAAGGGAGAATGAAGAAAACAAGATACAAGGAAAAGATTAGTCCAAAGGACTGATGGACCGCTACTACCACGACCTCCACCAGACTGAGTCCAGTACAACTAATTGGTGCCCAGCTACGACCACTGAGTGCTCTGACCGGAATCACAACAGAGGGTCCCAGACAGAGCTGGAGAAACTCACAAAAAAAGATCAGATTTACTGGCCTAAAGGAGGCTGGAGAAACCCTGAGAGTATGGCCCCTAGATACCGTTTTAGCTCAGTAATGAAGTTACTGCCGAGGTTCCCCGTTCAGCCAAAGATTAGACAGCTCCAGATAACAAAATGAGACTAAAGGGGCACAACAGTCTAGGGACAAGGACTAGAGGAGGAGGGGACAGGAAAGCTGGTAATGGATAACCCAAGGTTCAGAAGGGACAGTGTTGACATGTCATGGTGTTGTTAACCATTGTCATAAAACAATATATGTACTGTTTAATGAGAAACTATTTGTTCTGCAAACTTTCATCTAAAGTACCATTAAAAAAATGCCTGAGGTAATTGTGATTGTTATTTTCTTGAATCTGTAGATCATTCTTAGGAGAACTGACATCTTAATCACATTGAATCTTCTGATCCATGATCTTAACATATTTCTCCATTTACTTAGATTTACATTGTTTTCTCTCATCAATATTTTATAGTTCTCAACAAATATTGCATCTGTTTTTTAAAGGTATACTTAATATTTTCTTATGCTTTGATGCTATTGTAAACATTGTTTTGCAAATTTCAACTTCCATCTTTTCAATGTTAGTGTAGAGCAATACAATTGAATTTTGTATATTGATCTTGTATCCTGCAACATTGCTAAAATATTTTATTAGTTCTGGTAGAGTTCGGAGATTTTTTTGTGATTTTTACTGAAGACAATCATCTTGTCTACAAAGAAAGACAAGTTTATTTATTCCTTTCCAATTGGTATGGCTTTTACTTTCTTTTCTTATTGTTTGTTTTTATTTGATAAGAACTGCAGTAAAATATTGAGTAGGAATTCAGATAATGGATGTGTATGGCTTGTTTCTGTTTCAGTCTTAGGTGGGAAACGTTCATTCTTTCACTGCTAAGAATGACGTTAGCTATATGTTTTGCTTATAGGTGCCCTTTATCAGATTGATCAAGCTGACTTTAATTTCCAGTTTGCTGGAAGTTTTTAACTTAAATACATGTTGAATTTTATCAAGTGCTTTGTCTGCTTCTCCTGAGATAACTATGTGGCTTTTCTTACTTGGTCTGTTAATACAATTGGTTAGATTGATTGCTGGTCAAATGTCTAAAAAACTTGCATTTCTGGGTTAAAACTCAGTCATAATATATTAGTAACTTTATATATAGATGGATTTGATTTTATAGCAATGTGTCGAGGATTTTTGCATCTATGTTATGAGGCGGAGTGACCTGTAGTTTTCTTTTCTTGAAAATGTTTTTCTTTATTTTTTTCATAGAATAATATTGCCCTTATCAATTGAGTTGCAAATTGTTTTCTCCTCTTTGTGGAAGAATTTGTGTAGAGTTGGTAATATTTCTTTATTTGATGTTTGCTAGTGAAATCATGCAAGAAAAATAAATGAAAAATACAAGTAAGTCTGCTTGCCTTAGAGCACAAACAAAAATAATTCAGAGATGAGAGTTCTGACCTCTGATTGGTGATCTAGGTTCCTTGCCCAATCCTAAAATTAGTGCACTAGGAAAATGAATATAGTGATTGGATTAGGCACATGAATTATGTATGTCTCTATAACTGAGATAACCTCACTTGAATAATGAGATTGGGAAAATAAGTTTCCCTTGAGCAAAACCAAGGAATGGTTTCCAGAGGAAGGGTGAGTGGATGCTGCCATGGATTCAACTGTAGCTCCCAAAAATATCTGTCAACTTGGCTGGGTCATGATTCCCAGTATTGTATTATTGTGTACCATTTTGTAATCTGATGTGATTTCCTTATGTGTTGTAAACTCTATCACTATGATGTAATAAGATGGATTAGCAGCAGTTATACTGATGAGGTCTACAAGATTAGATAGTGTCTTAAGCCAATCTCTTTTGAGATATAAAAGAGAGAAGTGAGCAGAGACACAGGGGAACCTCATACCACCAAGAAAACAGCACCGGGAGCAGATGGCCTTTGGACCTGAGGTTCCTGTGCATAGAAGCTCCCAGACAGAGGGAAGATTGATGACAGGGACCTTCCTCCAGAGCCGACGGAGAAAGCATTGCCCTGGAACTGATGCCCTGAATTTGGACTTGTAGCCTAATGGACTGTGAGAGAATAAACTTCTCTTTGGTAAAGCCATCCACTTGTGGTATTTCTGTTGTAGAAGCACTAGATGACTAAGACAAATGCTGAGTGGTAAAAACACACGTTTTCATAAGTTACCAACAATGCTTTCTGTCAACTATGCAGAACCTAGGGCCAATGTGTGAAAGTTTCAGGAAGGTAGGGAAGACTTTTTTAAAACAGAGGAAGAACTTGATAGCAATCAGAGTGACCCAAGGATGGAATAGACTTCTTTAGAATTCTAGTTATGATCTCTTCATCTCAAAAAAAAGTTTGACAATTTTCTTTGGAGGTATGATGGGTTAAATTAGAGGAAAACACATTTTCATGTCTATTAGATTCCATTGCAAACCATAATTTCTATGATTCTATGATTGAAAGATATATAAATTCAATATAAGATTACTCAATAAATAAATTGTCTGGTTAAGAATTTTTGTGATATTCAGGGACAAGGACATTTTACACCAGGATGGACAGGGAAAGCCTTTCAAAGTGATATTCAGTGTGGACATGGGAGTAGGTATAAACTTTAGAAACAGCAGCATGACTTTATTTTATTTTCAAAACCTACACATATCTAAAATTGATATTTATTTTGACCATTAGTCATGTTTTTCTATTCTTAAAAGCTCCTTTTATATATATATATTCTGTTTATTTTCTCTTCTCTGGGAAGTAAACTATGGGGGGGAAATGCTATCAGGGTATGGTATCCAAACTTTGAATTTCCTTGTGAACATGAAACTCTATTCCTTTATGGGTTAGCAGATATGAAATACAATAATTCACTGAGTCATCTACTTTCTTCTACGTCACAGATTTTTCCTTTTTTATTTCTAATGCACACACACACACACACACTCACACACGATCATTTTTATGCAAATTCTAAGACAAAGAGCCTCTGTTCTTATAATTTCTTGTGAGCTATTTATGCTTTTCCATAATCTCTCTGTGGATTTTCAATCAGTTTTAGACAGTGGGCCTATAAAATTATAGTAGAATATTTATCGAAAAATATATTTTGTTGTTGTTGTTGTTATTGTTGGGAGAAAAACACTGGATTGGTAATTAGACATACTGGATTCTTGAGCTCTGCCGCTAAGTATCTGCATGATGTTGGGTAAATCTCAATTCCTGCCTGGGACTCAGTTACCTCTTCTGCAACATGAAAATACAGGTTAAATTAAACAACATTAATCACTTAATATTATGCACAGTGCTTTCCATGATATTCATTGTGAAAAAAAACACTATAAAGAGATAGAAAGGTTTTGGGTTAATATATTGAATTTACTTTTGGATATGTTTAGTTGGAGACACCTACTAGAATTTTAGAAATTCCTACCTGAAAAGTAAAAGGAATACATAGGCAAAAGAAAAAGAGAAACAATGTTGTTGTTGTTAGGTGTCATCCAGTCATTCCCAACTCATAACAACCTTATACATAGCAGAACAAAATATTGCCCTTTCCTGCACCTTCTTCATAATCATTGCTGTGTTTGAGCCCATTGTGTGGTTATTGTGTCAATATATCTCACTGATGGTCTCCCTCCTTATTGCTGACCCTCTAGCAAGCATGATGTCTTTCTCCAGGGATTGGTCCCTCCTGATGACTTGTCCTAAGTAAATGAAATGAAGTATGGCATACTTGCTTCTAAGGAGCATTGTGGCTTTACTGCCTCCAAGACAGATTTGTTCATTCTAGTCGTCCATGGTATATTCAATATTCTTCACCAACACCACAATTTGAATGTGTCAACTCTTCTTCAATCTTCCTTTTATGTTGTCCAACCTTCACATGTAGATGAGATGATTGAAAATACCACAGCTTGGGTCATACTCATCGTAGTCATTAAAGTGACATCTTTGCTTCTTACGACTTTATAGAGGTCCTTTTGCAGCAAATTTGCCCAATACAGTACATCATTTCATTCTTGACTTCTGCTTCCATGGATGTTGATTATTCATCCAAGTAGAATGAAATCCTTGACAACTTCAATTTCTTCACTATTTAACATGCTGTTGTTTATGGGCCCAATTATGAGCATTTTTATTTTCTTCACGTACAAGTGTAATCCATACTGAAAATAAAAAGCAATGTATGGGAAAAAGACAAAGAGAAATAATATTGTTGTTGCTGTTAGGTGCCGTTAAGTGGGTTCTACTACGTACAACTGAACAAAACACTGCCCAGTCCTGCGCCATCGTCAAAATCGTTTTTATGCTTGAGCCCACTGTTGCAGCCACTGTGTCAATCCATCTCACTGAGGGTCTTCCTCTTTTTCACACACTCTCTAATTTACAAGCATTATGTCCTTCACAGTGACTGCTCTCAACTGATAACATGTCCAAAGTATGTGAGACAGTCTCCCCATCTTTGCTTCTAAGGAGCATTCTGGCTGTACTTCTTCCAAGATAGATGTGTTCATTCTTCTGGCAGTTCATGGTATATTCAATATTCTTCGCCAACACCATAATTCAAAGGTATCAATTCTTCTTTGGTCTTCCTTATTCACTGAACAGCTTTAGGAGGCATACGAAGCAATTGAAAACACCATGGCTTGGGTCAGGCCCACCTTAGTCGTTAAAGTGACATCTTTGCTTTTTTTAACACTTTAAAGAGGTCTCTTGCAGCAGTTTTGCTCAATACAATACATCATTTGATTTCTTGACTGCCGCTTCCGTGAGTGTTGATTGTGGATCCAAGTAAATTGAAATCCTTGACAACTTCAGTCTTTCTCTGTTTATCATGATGTTGCTTGTTGGTCCAGTTGTGAGGACTTTTGTTTCCTTTGGTCTTTGATCTTCATCAGAAAGTACTTCAAGTCTTCTTCACGTTCAGTAAGCAAGGTTGTGTCATCTGCATATCGTAGGTTGCTAATGAGTCTTCCTCCAATCCTGATGCCACATTCTTCTTCATATAGCCAGCTTCTCAGATTATTTCCTTAGTACACAGATTAAATTAGTATGGTGTAAGGATACAACCCTGATGCACATCGTCCTGGTTTTAAACTACTCAGTATCCCCTTGTTCTGTTCAAATGACTGTCTCTTGGTCTATGTACAGGTTCCTCATGAGCACAATTAAGTGTTCTGGAATTCCCATTCTTTGCAATGTTATCCATAACTTGTTATGGTCCACACAGTCAAATGCTTTTGCATAGTCAATACAACAGAGATAAATATCTTTCTGGTATTCTCTGCTTTCAGCCAAAATCCATCTGACGTCAGCAATGATATCCCTCATTCCATGTCCTCTTCTGAATCCAACTTGAATTTCTGACAGTTCCCTGTCGATGTACTACTACAACCACTTTTGAATGATCTTCAGCAAAATTCTACTTGTGTGTGATGTTAATGATAATGTCAATAATTTCCATATTGTTTTGGTTCACCTTCCTTCAGAAAGTGCACAAGTATGAATTTCTTTCAGTTGGTTTGCCAGGTAAACTGTCTTCCAAATTTCTTGGCATAGACAAGTGAGTGCTTCCAGTGCTGAATCCATTTGTTAAAACATTTCAATTGATATTCTGTCAATTCCTGGAGCCTGGATTTTTGCCAATGGCTTCAGTACTGCTTGGATTTCTTCTTTCATGACCTTCAGTTCTTGATCATGTGCAAACCTCTGAAATGGTTGAATGTTGACCAATTATTTTTGGTATACTAACTTTGTGTATTCCTTCCATCTTCTTTTGATGCTTCCTGCTTAGTTCAATTATTTTCTATGTAGGGTTCTTCACTATTGCTACTAAAGACTTGAATTTTTAATTCAGTTCTTTCAGCTTGAGAAATGTGGAGCCTGTTCTTCCTTTTTGGTTTTCCAACTCCAGGTCTTTGCACATTTCATTACAACACTTTACTCTGTCTTCTTGAGGCTTTGAAATTTTCTGTTCAGTTCTCTTACTTCATCATTTCTTCCTTTTGGTTTACCTACTAGACATTCAAGAGCAAGTTCCAGAGTCTCTTCTGACATTCATTTTGATCTTTTCTTTCTTGTCTTTTCAATGACTTCTTCTTTCTTCATGTATGATGTCCTTGATGTCATCCCACAACTTGTCTGATCTTTGGTCATTAGTGTTCAATCGGTCAAATCTTTTTTTTTTTTTTAATGTCAATTTTTTTGTTTGTTTATTGTTGTAGTTTAAGTGAAAGTTTACATTTCAAGTGAGTCTCTCATACAAAAATTTATACGTACATTGTTATGTGAACCTAATTGCTCTCCCTATACTGTGACAGCACACTCCTCCTTTCTACCCCTGATTTCCCATGTCCATTCAACCAGCTCCTAACCCTCTCTACCTTTTCATCTCACCTCGAGACAGAAGCTGCCCATTTAGTCTCATGTGTGCTTGAGCTAAGAAGCACATTCTTCATGAGTATCATTTTATGTCCCATAGTCCGGTCCAAACTTTGTCTTAAGAGTGGGTCAAATCTATTTTTGAGATGCTTTCTAAATTCAGGTGGAATATACTCAAGGTTGTACTTTGGCTCTTGTAAACTTATTGTAATTTTCTTCAGCTTCAACTTGAACTTGCATATGAGCAATTGATGGTCTGTTCCACAGTTGGTCCCTGGCCTTTTTCTTAGTGATGATATTGAGCTTTTCCATAGTCCCTTTCCATTGATGTAGTTGATTTGATTCTTGTGTATTACATCTGGCGAGGCTCACCTGTATAGTAGTCATTTACTTATTTGCAATGAAAAAGTTGTTTGCCTTGCAAAATTCTGTCGTGTGATCTCTGGCATTGTTTCTATCACCAGAGCCATATGTTCCAACTACCAATCCTTCTTAGTTTCCAACTTTCGCATTCAATCACCAGCAATTATCAATGCATCTTGATTGCATGTTTAATCAATTTCAGGCTGCAGAAGTTGGTAAAAATCTCCAATTTCTTCTATTTGGCCGTAGTGGTTGGTGTGTAAATATTAATAATAGTTGTATTAACTGGTCTTCCTTGTAGGCATATGTATATTATCCTATCACTTACTGCATTGTACTTCAGGATAGATCTTGAAATTTTTTTTTTTTTTTGACAATGAATGTGACGCCATTCCTCTATTTTTTTAATTTTTTTTATTGTACTTTACAAGAAGTTCTACAGAACAAATAGTTTCTCATTGAACAGTCAGTACACATATTGTTTTATGGCATTGGTTAACAACCCCACGACATGTCAACACTCTCCCTCCTCGAATTTGAGGACCTTTTTTTTGGTGAAAATATACATAACCAAAGTTACACCATTTCAAAAGTCTCTACAAGTACAATTCATTGACATTGATTACATTCTTCCAGTTGTGCTGATATTTTCACTATCCTTTTCTAAATTATTCCGTCACCATTATCTTCAACTCACTGTCCCCCAGACTTCCCATGAAACCTTTTGAATTGCTGTGGTCAATTTGATCTCACATAGATAAT
>NW_004444086.1:6287600-6316190 GCF_000243295.1 Trichechus manatus latirostris
AGGATATATTATTCCTGGCTGGCAATTATTTTCTTTCAATGTTTTATATATGTCATCCCATTGCCTTCTTGCCTGCATGTTTTCTGCTGAATAATCTGAGCTTAGTCTTATTGTTTCTCCTCTGTATGAGACTTTTTGTTTTTCTCAAGCTGCTTTCAGGATTAGTTGTTTGTCTTTGGTTTTAGGGAGTGTAATTATGGTATGCCTTGGTGATTTTCTTTTGAGGTCTATCTTATATGGGGTTAGTTGATCTTCTTGGATGGTCAGCTTTTCATCTTCATGATACTGGGAAAGTTTTCTGTCAGCAGTTCTTCAATGATCCTCTCTGTGTTTTCTGTTTTCTTCCCCTGTTCTGGAACTCTGATCACTCATAGATTTTTGCTTTTGATTGTATCCAACATAATTCTCAGGGTTTCTTCATTTTTCTTCATTCTTTTTTCTGATTTTTCCTTAAAGAGAGTTGTATCCAAGTGTTTGTCTTCAGTTTCTCTGACCCTGTCTTCCATCATTTCAAACCTGTTCCTCAGCCCTTCTATGACACTGTCCATTTCTGAAATCTTGCTGTTTTATCTTTTGTATTTCTAATTGTTGTTTTTGTATGATTTCTAGTTGTGAATTTATTTTAGCATTTTGTTCCTGTGTTATTTTCTTGAATACTTCCATTTTTTTGTTTGTATTTTGCATGAATTTATCTGCCTTTTCCATGAATTTGTCTATTTTTTCCTCATTTTTGTCCATTATTTGCTTCAACTCTTGGATAATTCTGAATATTAGAGACTTGAACTCCCTATCAGTTAGGTCTAGTGCCTTTTCTTCCACTGGAGGGTGATTTGGTGTTTTATTTTGGACTCCTACTGGAACCATCCTGTCCTGTTTTTGTAAATGTTTTGACACTGTCTGCTGTCTTTGGGGCATTTTCCTCATTTATTGATTGTAGATTTGTTTGTTTCATCCTGCTTTTTTTGTTTTATTTGGTTATGTCTGAGCAGACGGGCTGTCGTTCTTTGTAATTTGCTCTTCTGTGGGCGTGATACTTTTCACCTCCTTCTCCAATGGGCAGGTCAGTCACTCAGGTATGGTACAGCAGGGCAGGTCCAGCTGAAGGGGAGTTGCTGGGATGGGTTTTTTGTGGCACATACCACGGCTGACAGTGCAGACCAGGAATCAGTGCAGGGCAGGTTCCAGTAGGCCATGCCTGTGTTGCTTGGGAGTGTGATGTTCAGCACACGGTGCAGGTAGGCAGGTAGGAGCGTGTAGATTGTGATGTGTGGAGCTAAGATGAGTATGGGAAAGAAGTGAGAGAGGAGAGAGGAACAGGAGCCAAAAACATACACACAAACAAAAAAGAGTGCTAAGCGAGCTTGCTATTTGAGTGGAGAAATGAGAGACTAAGAAATGGGGAAAAAGAAAAATGAAAAAGAAAAGAAAAATGGTAAAATAAAAAAATGAATAAATTGAGAAACTGGAAATGAAGAAAGTCAAAAAGGGAATAAGAGAGAGAAGAAAACTAAACAAAGAAATGAAAAATAAAAAAACGAAAAAAGAAATGCCCCCAGGGATGTCCCTGTGTATCTGCACAGAGTAAGGGACTAGCTTCCAAGCCACGTGCTACTGCCTGGCTAGAAGGGGCTCCCAAGCTGAGGAAAGAAAAATAAAACAAACAATCAAATCAAAACAGAACAAATCAGAGCAAACAAACAAGAAAGCCCCAGGGGTCCCAGCAGCGTGGCGGCATGGTCCAGGAAGCAGTTTCACAGTCGAGCGGTGTTTTGCAGCCTTTCAGGAAGAAGCAAAGATGGTGCATGGAGCCAGGTATTTGAGAGAAAGCAGGGGGTGGTGGTAAGAGGTAAAGAAGAAATCTAAAGAAGTGGAAAAAAGCAACACCAGCAGCCAACAAGTGGCACTCAGGGAGCTGGCCAGCGAGAGTGGGTGAAATCCAAGCGGCACTAGGGGGAAGCTCATACTTCCTGGCCAATAGACTGTGGCTGCAGGGAGCAGAGGAGGCTAAGTGGGGGTGAAGAAGGGGTGGGGGTGGGAAAGTCTATATCGTGGGTTACCGGTTTTTCTTTCTCCTGCTGGAAGCTCCGTGAAGCTGCTTTCTCGTACCTCTTTTTCGCTGATCTCTGATAGGAGTCCAAGATGGCAGATCCGTGTTGTGGTAGCTGATAGGGGACCCCTGTATGTATCTCGCCTTGTGCTCTGTGCTCAGTCAGTTTCTTATTCCATTCAGTGCTTGGCTGAGTTCTTTATCTCTTCATTTGATGCTTGTCTCTGGATTGACGTGTGACTCTGTTAGACTTAATTTTTCTGATCTTTGCTGCAGAGGGACGGCATGGTGCTTCTGACTATAGTGCCATGTTGCCCAGAAATCTCTGCCATTCCTGTTTAATTTGTCATTCCTGGCATAGTAGACCATATGGTTGTCTGAATCAAAAATGACAGTACCAGGCCATTTTAGCTCACTAAGTTGTTGCTGTTTATGCTTTCCAGTTCATTTCTGATGACTTCCAATTTTTCTGGATTCGTACTTCGTATATTCCACGTTCCTATTATTAATGAATTTTGCAGCTGTTTCTTCTCATTTTGAATCTCGCCACATCATTAAATGAAGGTTCCGAAAGTTTGTCTCCAACCACATCATTAAGACTGATCTACTTTGAGGAGGTAGCTCTTCCCCAGTCGTATATTGATTGTTTTTCAATCTGAGGGACTCATCTTCTGGTACTATTTCAGACAATGTACCACTGCTATTCATAAGGTTATCCTTGGCTATTTTTTTTCTGAAATAGACTGCCAGGTCCTTGTTTCTAATCTACCTTAGTCTGGAAGCTCTGCTGAAACCTACCCACCATGGGTGACCCCACTGGTATTTGAAATACCAGAGGCATAGCTCTCAGCATCACAGCAACAAGCAAGCCACCACAGTACCACTAACTGACAGATGCATGGGGAAGGGAAATAATTTATTATTTGAGATAACAGAAATAATAGCTTATCTCAAATAATTTATTTTATTGTATTCTGGCATAAATTGTGGTGTCAAAGAGTCTGATTACTGTCTGATGTTCTTTGGCTTACAAGTCTCTTGTTGTTTTACCTGGCTTCCAAATGGTGTTTTTCATTTTCTTCTAATTCCCTTGTATTATAAGATGACTTACTATGGCTGTAATGTGTCAAATTTTCCAGCCACTTTATGTGTTCTTCAAGTATGTAGTTCCAAGAGTTTTTTTTCATTACTTCAACACATTTTCTTAAATTATAGTTTCAGAATTTATTAGGCTTTATTCTTTTGGTTTTCTTCCTTTTCAATCCCCTATTATATGTTTGTTATATTTTTTATTCATCTATGTCTGTCACATATTCTTTCCATCTTTTCATCTCTAATTTTTATTTCTTTTTTACAGTATTTTTTCACATTTGTCTTCTATTTTCTTAATGTATTATCTGTTTATCTACTCTTGCATTTATCCTAGCTGAATCATTATTATTAAAATTATATTTTCTAGTTTTAATTATTTCATGAATTCTGTCACCACACTTTTAAAATCTTCCTTTCTTCCACTCATTTTATTTATTAACTATTTTAGCTTTTCATTTCTGTTTTTTTTTTTCCTTAGCATCTATAATTCTCCCAGTTTCTTTGTTTTGTAATATTAGTTTGCAGTATTATCTGATTTTTAGACATGTCTTTCTGGCATTATTTCATTTTCTACACATATTTTATTCTACTTTTTCTACAGTTCTCTTATAATAACTTCATATGGAATTCTTTTATCTTTCTTATTTTTACTTAACATGAGTTTTCCTTTACTTTTGAAAGGAAGATGATGGAGTAGGATAGTTTTTTTATGCTTCACTGCTGTATAGCTCCCTCTATTGCTATTATTTTTGATATGATAAAAAAATATGGCTTCATACTTTCTGATAACTATTGTCAAGTTTTTTGGAGATTATCTTCTCCTTGTACTTATTTTGACCATCCTGCCCAATTTGGAGTCTACCTCCAATAGTCCACAATATGGGTTTTGTCCTAGAACAGAGCTTTGGATTGTTTGTTTAGAAAGTTCATAGGGCTTAGACCACTTCAGCACTTTTCTTCAGTTCCCTTGAATTCACTCGTAACTGGAGTCTATACAACAACCTCAAAGTTTTCATTGCGACTCTCACACTTTCCTTTGGTTTTCTTTGGTTGACTCAGTGAAGTGCTGCCCAAATTCTCCTTCAGAAATGAAGGACTTATTCTCCACTCTACTGGGATTATTGTCAGATGATGTTCCTCAGCTGAAAAAAGCCATCTCAAACTAGTTGTACACTCTTTGCAAAATTAATTAACATCAAGAACTGATCAATGTGCATGTACAATGTCCAGGCAAGCTTGCCCAAACTTGGGACAACTCTGAAGGACCATTCCAGTTCCAGAGCTCCCCTTGAGATTGACTGAAACCTTCTTTAAAACTGATCACAGTTCATCTCCTCCCTCAGCCCAATCCCGTTTTCTTCTCCTCACAGGCATTGTTGTTGCTGTTGTTAGATGTTGTTGACTGGGTTCCTACTCATCATGACCCTATGTACAATAGAATGAAACACTGCCCGGCCCTACACCATCCTGACAATCATTGCTGTTTGAGCCCATTTTTGCAGCCACTGGTCAGTACACCTCATTGTGAGTCTTCCTCTCTTTTGCTGACCCTCTGTTTTACCAAGCATAAAGTCTTTCCCAGGGATTAGTCCCTCCTGATAAAATGTCCTAATGGCACCCCTGATCCTAATAGCACATCATAAAATATCTTTCGCAAATCTGCCTCTCATTATTTTCTGCATTGGGAATCCAAATTACAATAGCACCTATGGCAATTTTGCAATACTCTTGCTCTTGGGGCTTCTAGATGCACCATTTTCCTCCTTGTATTTCCACACACACAGATATCATATGACTCCAACAGATGTCATTGGTTTGTCCCCACTTACTTATATTTTAAGGGGCATTGGTAGAGATAATTAATCACCTAGTTTTACTATAGAAATTGTCCATATGATTATGTTTTGGTATCTTAATTGATCTGTCTGTTTTATTTGGGAATGTGGAAAGTCGGATTCTAGGAACTTCAAAACTGTGCTGCTACCACAACCTTTTTTTCCCAGAATCTTCTCCCACTGCACAACATCATTGACTTTTTTTTTCATGAAGAGAAGCGTGCAAATTAGGAGCTCACTTGAGGAAAAATCGGAGTGAGAAAAGACAACTTATTATTTTCTTTTTTAGGGGTATAATTATTTTATTTATTTACTTATATGTTAAATAATTACACAATAATACTTTTTATTGGAGGAAATTATACAATAAAAATAAGCTAAAAGAAGAAAATTAAAATCACTTGTAATCCAGCTGTCATGGATTGAACTATGTCCCCCCAAAAATATGTGTCAACTTGGTTAGGCCATGATTCCCAGTATTGTGTGGTTGTCCTCCACTTTGTAACTGTGATTTTCCTATGTATTGTAAATCCTAATCTCTGCCTGTGGTTGAGGCAAGATTATATCATGCTAAAGAGGATTAGGGTGTGATATAACACTCTTACTCAGGTCACATCCTTGATCCAATGTAAACGGAGTTTCCCTGGGGTGTGGCCTGCACCACCTTTTACCTTACAAGAGATAAAAGGAAAGGGAAGCGAGCAGAGAGTGGGGGACCTCATACCACCAAGAAAGCAGTGCCAGGAGCAGAGCACGTCCTTTGGACTTGGGGTTCCTGCACAGAGAAGCTCCTAGTCCAGGGTAAGATTGATGAGATAGGCCTTCCTCCAGAGCTAAGACAGAAAGCCTTCCCTTGGAGCTAACACCCTGAATTTGGACTTCTAGCCTATGAGACTGTGAGAGAATAAACTTCTGTTTGTTAAAGGCATCCACTTGTAGTATTTCTGTTACAACAGAATTAGATAACCAAGACACCAACCATCATGAATGATTTCTATGAACTTTTGGTTTAAATAATTTCCAGAGCTTTTTTTTTTTTCCCCTATGCATATCTGTACATACTTTTTTAAAAAATTCAATGTAAAAAAAATTAATAATTCTGTTTTAAAAATCCATCTTTTTTACTTTGGTAAAAGTTGCTCATTTTTCAAAAATTCCTAAAATGTTCAGATTTTCATATCTTTTTTATTTTTTTATTGTACTTTAGATGAAGGTTTAAAGAGTAAACTAGTTTCTCATCAAACAATTAATACACATATTGTTTTGTGACATTGGTTGCCAACCCCAGGACAGATCAACACTTTCCCCTTCTCAAACTTGGTCTCCCCATTACTAGCTTTCCTATCCCTTCCTGCCTTCTCATCCTTACCCCTAAGCTGGTGTTCCCATTTAGTTCTTATTTTGTTTTATGGAACTGTATAATCTTTGGATGAAGGGTGAGCTTCAGGAGTAGCTTCATTACTGAGCTATAAGGGTTTCCATACTCTCGAGGTTTCTCCAATCTCTGTCAGACCAGTGAGTCTGGTTTTTTTTGTGAGTTAGAATTTTGTTCTATATTTTTCTCCAGGTCTGTCCAGGAACTTGTATTGTGATCCCTGTCAGAGCAGCCAGTGGTGGTAGCCGAGGACCATCTAGTTGTGCTGGACTCAGTCTGGTGGAAGCTGTGGTACTTGTGGGCTATTAGTTCTTTGACTTATCTTTCTCTTGTGTCTTTCGTTTTCTTCATTCTCCCTTGCTTCAGACAGGCTGAGAACAGTGGAGTATCTTAGATGGCTGCTCACAGGCTTTTAAGACCCCAGAAATCACTCACCAAATTAGAATGTAGAACATTTTCTTTATAAACTATGTTATGCCAGTTGAGCTAGATGCTCCCCGAAATCATGGTCCCCACAGCCCTCAGGCCAGTAATTTGTTCCCTCAGGGAGTTTGGATGTGTCTATGGAGCTTCCATGACCTTGCCTTGGACAAGATGTGCTGGCTTCCCCAGTACTGTATACTGTCTTACCCTTCACCGAAGTTACCATTTATCTATTGTCTATTTAGTGTTTTTCCATCCCACCCCTCCTCTCCATTGTAACCATCAAAGATTGTTTCTCTTTGTGTGTAAACCTTTTCATGAGTTTTATAGCAGCGATCTCATACAATATTTTTTCTTATGTGATTGACTTATTTTGTTCAGCATAATATCCTCCACATTCATCCATGTTGTGAGATACTTCGCAGATTCATCATTGTTCTTTATCGTTGCGCAGGATTCCATTGTGGGTATGCACCATAGTTTGTTTATCCATTCATCTATTGATTGACACCTAGGTTGTTTCTATTTTTTTGCTATTGTGAACAATGCTGCAATGAACATGGGTGTGCATATGTGTATTCGTGTGATGGCTTTTATTTCTCTAGGATATATTCCTAGGAGTGGGATTGCTGGCTCATATGGTATTTCAATTTCTAGCTTTTTAAGGAAATGTCATATCGTTTTCCAAAATGTTTGTACCATTCTGCTTTTCCATGAGCGGTGCATAAAAGTTTAAATCTCCCCATACCCTCTCCAACATTTGTTATTTTCTTTTTTTGTGTACCAGTAATGTTGAGATGAGATGGTATCTCACTGTGGTTTTGATTTGCATTTCTCTAATGGCTAGTGATCGTGAGGATTTCTTCAAGTGTCTGTTAGCCTCTTGAATGTCACCTTTGGTGAAGTGTGTGTTCATATCCTTTGCTAGTTTTTAAGTTAAATTATTTGTTTTTTGTTGTACAGGTGTTGGATTTTCCTGTGGATTTTACAGATTAGGCCTTTGTCAGATTTCTCATAGCTGAAAGTTTTTTCCCAGTCTGTAGGTTCTCTTTTTACTCTTTTGGTGAAGTCTTTTCATGAGCATAAGTGTTTAATTTTTAGAAGATCCCCGTTATCTAGCTTATCTTCTGGTGTTTGTGTATTGTTAGATATGGTTTGTATCCTGTTGATGTCATGTATTAAGGACTCTGGTGTTCATCCTATTTTTTCTTCTATGATATTTACAGTTTTTCGCTTTATATTTAGGTCTTTGATAGATTTTTGAATTTGTTTTTGTGTATGGTGTGAGGTATGGGCTGTGTTTCTTTTTTTTTTTTTTTTTTTTTTTTTTGCAGATGGGCATCCAGTTTAGCCAGCACCATTTGTTAAAAAGACTTTCTTTTCCCCCATTTGATGGACTTTGGGACCTTGTCGAACATCAGGTGACTGTAGGTGGATGGATTTACATCTGGGTTCTCAGTTCTGTTCCATTGGTCAATGAGTCTATCGTTGCACTAGTACCAGGCTGTTTTGACTACAGTAGCTGTATAGTAGGTTCTGAGGTCAGGTAGTGGGAGTCCTCCTACTTTATTCTTCTTCTTCAATAGTGCTTTATTTATCCAGAGGCTCTTCCTTTTCCATATAAAGTTAATGACAAGTTTTTTCCATCTGGTTAAAGAATATTGTTGGTATTTGGATGGAGATTGCATTGTATTTGTAGATTGCTTTGGGTAGAGTTGATATTTTCACAATATTGATTCTACTTATCCATGAGCATGGTATGTTTTTCCATTTATGTAGGTCTCTTTTGGTTTCTTGCAGTGGAGTTTTGTAGTTTTCTTTGTACAGGTCTTTTACATCCCTGGTTAGATTTATTCCTAAGTATTTTATTTTTTTAAGGGCTATTTTAAATGGTGTCGGTTTCCTGATTTCCTTTTTGTCATTCTCTTTATTGGCGTATAGGAATCCAATGGATTTTTGTATGTTTATCTTGTACCCTGCTACTCTGCTGAATCTATTAGTTCCAGTACTTTTCTTGTGGAGTCTTCTGGGTTTTCTATGTATAGTATCATATCATCTGCAAATAGGGGAAGTTTTACTTCTTCATTACCAATATGAATGTGTTTTATTTCTTTTTCTTGCCTTATTACTTTAGCTAGCACTTCCAGCACAGTGTTAAATTGGAGTGGTGATAAAGGATATCCTTGTCTTGTTCCTGTTCTCAAAGGGAATGCTTTTGGCCTCTCTCCACTAAGAATGAAGTTGGCCATTGGTTTTGTATAGATGAACTTTCTAATGTTGAGGAATTTCTCTTCTATACTTATTTTACTGAGAGTTTTTATCAGGAATGGGTATTGGACTTTGTCGAATGCCTTTTCTGCATCCATTGAGATTATCATGTGATTCTTTCATTTTATGTATGTGGCAGATTACATTGATTGATTTTCTAATGTTGAACATCCTTGCATACCTGGTATGAATCCCACTAGGTCGTGGTGTATTATTTTTTTGATATGATGTTGAATTCTATTGGTTAGAAATTTTGTTGAGAACTTTTTGCATCTATACTCATGAGAGATATTGGTTTGTAATTATTATTATTTTTTTGTGGTGTCTTTGCCTGGTTTTGGTATCAGGTTTATGCTGGCTTCAAACAATGAATTTTGAAATGTGCTTTCCATTTCTATGTTCTGAAATAGTTTGAGCAGTACTGGTGTAAGCTCTTCTCTGAATCTTTGGTATAATTCTCCAGTGAAGCCATCTGGGCCAATACTTTTTTTTATTGGGAGTTTCTTTTCTTTTTCTTTCTTTCTTTCTTTTTTTTTACTTTTTCAATCTCTTCTCTTGTGTATCTCTTCAGATTTTCAACTTCAATTTGTGTTAGTTTAGGTAGGTAGTAAGTTTTTAGAAATTTGTCCATTTCTTCTAGGTTTCAAATTTGTTGGAATACATTTTTTCATAGTAGTCTGTTGTGATCCTTTTTATTTCGGTTGAGTATGTTGTATTGTTGCTGTTGTCAGGTGCCATCGAGTCTGTTCTGACTCATAGAGGCCCTAAGTACAACAGAATGAAACACTGCCTAGTCCTGCTCCATGCCCACAATTGTTGCTATGCTTGAGCCCATTGTTGCAGCCACTGTGTCAATCCATTTGGTTGAGGGTCTTCCTCTTTTTTGCTGACCTTGGACTTTACCAAGCATGATGTCCTTCTCCATGGACTGATCCCATTTCATTTCTAATCTGGTGTATTTGCATCCTCTCCTGTTTTTCTTTTGTCAGTTTGGCCAATAATTTGTTGATCTTGTTGGTCCTTTCAACGAAACAACTTTTGGTTTGTTGATTCTTTCTATTGTTTTTCTATTCTCTATTTCATTTATTTCTGCTCTGACCTTTATTATTTGCTTTCTTCTGGTGGCTGTGGACTTCTTTTGCTGTTCTCTCTCTGTTTATTCAAGTTGTGTAACTTATGTTTAAATAAACATGAAGTAAGTTAAGAGAAACTTCTATCTGAAAGTCATATAAGATGTGCACAGTTTGCCAAATTCCACCACTGGTGAAGCAAACACAAAGTCAGTAAGCCAAAAGAGACTAACTGGCATGCATGAACTCCAGCAACACAATTTCTAAACCAATTCTGAATGGACTTTTCTGTTTACCATCAAAGCCTCTGAAAGTTTCAAAGAAACCTACTTGGTTTTTTTACAGAGATTATTCTTTGGAAATCAGGGTTGACTGAAACTGTTGATTTCAAGATGCAAATGTGTTTGTTTTGGCAAAGGGAAAGAAGATGAATGAGGAGCAAAAACAAAAGAGGCCATTTCTTCTGTAAATCTGTCAGTGATCTTGTAACAATGAGGATTTTCTCTCTTGGGGAGACAAGGCTTCAAGGAGGAAACATGAAAAGAAAAATTAAAGAAAGGGGAAAGTAACACAAAACAAAATAACCTTAGGATTCTGAGATATGCCCTTGTTCTTGTCCCTGTTTTATTTCTTAATTGTTATGTTTTCATTTGTTTTTCCATAGTAAATTCTCTGGGAAAAGACATGGCTTTTTGCAATGCAGGTACTCAATCAATATTCACTGCAGAGAATGTGGCTTCTAGCATTCTTGCATTTTAATTTTGCAAATGATTTTTTTTTTTTTTTTTTTTTTTTTTAGCAAGTGTCATATAACCAAAGAAGGAATTGGGAGCAAAACAGACAAACTAAGGAATATTTGCAGAAATCATATGAAAGGAATGCTAACTCATGGGGATTGGCTTTATAGAATTATATATGCTCTCTGGTCATTATTTGGACATATTTAAGATCCACTAACCCATTGATTTTGGAGAATCATATACATAATCTCACCTATAAATATTTTTTAATGTTGTTATTGGTATTATCTTCTACCCTAGCAGGACCACAAGTACATAACATGGTAAATATGAAGTAAAGATGACACAGGTAGCTAAAACTACTATAACTTGTTGTGCTACAGAGAGAAGAATACCTATGGCTTGTTGGAAACGTTGTGTCTGTATAGTATAAACAGGTCCCTGGGTGGCATAAATGGCTTGCACTCAGCTATTAACCTAAAGATTGGCAGTTCTAATCCTGCTAGTGGCAACATGGAAGAAAGGCCTGGCCATATGTTTCTGTAAAGATTATAGCTAAAAAATCCTATGGAGCAGTTCTACTCTGTAACATATGGGATTATGAGC
Organism: Trichechus manatus latirostris; assembly: GCF_000243295.1. Taxonomy (NCBI): domain Eukaryota; kingdom Metazoa; phylum Chordata; class Mammalia; order Sirenia; family Trichechidae; genus Trichechus; species Trichechus manatus. The sequence goes on from NW_004444086.1 coordinate 6,299,057, forward strand.
TGGAATTGACTAATGGTATAAAGAGTAAAATGATTCTTCTCATAAAAGATCATTAAGAGGGGCATGTCATTAACTGAGAGAAAGATAAAAATATATCAGTGCCAAAGAACTAAGATTTTCTTCTGCTTCTCTATCTCTAGAAGTAGCAAATGTGGAACATGAGTTTCAGAATAAAAGAAACAACCTAAAACATAGAGTTGAGAACATGCTATAGAATGATTCTAGATAGTTCCCTGAGGAGTCAAAAGACTGGTAGATGATCCTTGATGGAGAAAGTGCAGGGAAAACAAGGTCTTAGAAAAGGGAAAGTTACCAGGAAAGAATTAAAAATAGAGCTTTGCTTTAATTCAGGTGTCTAGTCTGTGACGGACAAATTATATATCTGGATTCTGACAAAAAACAGATCTTTAAGTTGTTACCAGAGAAACATTGTCAGTGATTGGTGGGAAACCCTAGAGGAACAAACTGGGTTCCTGAAGACTGGCACTGGGCAAATACTGTTACATTTTTAAGAAGGAGTCCAGGTGCAGATGCACAATATTAAAGGCTAGTGATTTGACCCTGGTATTTAGCATAATGCTTAACACAGATAATTAGTTAGAAACAAATATTTGTTGAATGATTAAGTGGATGGGTACTTAGATAAAAGACAGGAATCAATAAAAGCCAGCACTGGTTTTTGGTGAATGAGTCAGGACAAACTGAACTCATTACCGTTTTTGACAGTGTTGTTAGACTCAGAAATAGATGCATATTTTTACTTTAATTTTAGAAAGCATTTGGCCAAGAATCTCATTGTCCCATTGGCCAAGAATCTCACTGCCCCATCATGTTCAAGATATAGAAATGTGGGTTATATTGACAGTATAATAATTGAATTCATAAGTGATTGCATAAATCATAATGAAATAATTAATGGATCAATGTCAAACTCGACCGAGGTTCCTAGCGATGTATCTGAGGGTCTTGTAGTTAGCCCTGTTCTATTCAACATTTTAATTAAAACACTGCTCTGATCCCAGACAGCATGTGGATAGTTGCAGATGACATGCAACAGGGAGCATTAACTATCCTGTATCCTGGGTGATAGGATCAAGATTCTCCAAGACCTGACAATATCTTGTACTTAAAAATAAATAAATAAATAAAAAGCTCACATCTACCGGTCTTCTTAACCTAAATAAGATTTTATGAGGTGGAGTCGGGCCTTCTCACTCTCTGCATCTTATCTACCTTTTTCAGGTGTCTGAGAAATACGACATATGGCTCAATGCTAATTCTATCTTTTTTTTTACAGCAACATATTAAAAAACATTGGCATAGCCATACTTACTAAAATACCTCTCGGGGGAAGGGTGTGGTTGGAAAACATACATAGAAGGTATGCATTACTTGGGTAAAAATAGGTACATAAGCAATAACTACGAATTCTTCTGATTATTATGTAGAATGATCTGTCTGAGTCACTGTTTTCTGGCTCATGTTGATGATGCTATTTGAAGGAATGTGTAATACTGCCCTTCTCTTCCTTAGGATTAAAAGATGGGGATGTTTAAGAAGTCTAGTACTTGTTCTGTTGTTTTTTTTTTCTTTTTTGACTACAAATCTGTTCTTTAAAATTTTTAAATCCAATTTTAATACCCCAATCAATTGCATTCCAAGGCTTCCATCCTAAAATCTAGATTCCCTCTTGCATCATATCACATCATTCATTGCATCTCATCTCATCATTTAATTCATTTATTCCTTTATTCTTTCACCCATTCGTTCAACATCCACCTAGCACCAATTTTGTGGTGGAAAGAGTAAAATTTAAAAAGATAGTTTTTTGTCTTTCAAAAGATCCTAGTTCATTGTGGGCAAGAACCCAGAAACATCAACAGATATTTCTAGTACAATATGATGGTTAAATGATAGCGGTAAACATGGGGAGTTATGGGGAAAAAGAAGAAAACTTAGAAGAGTCTGGAAATAAAGCCAGATAGGGCAGCAAATACTTCTGATAGATGTGAAAATTCATTGAGAACAATTAAAAAAAAAAAAAAAAACAGTAAAAATTAGAAAGAGAAGTTGTTGGGGGAACTTTATGGGTATGTTAAAAGCATCTCATCCTCTTGGAGACATCAGGGAGCAAATCTCCGCTGTTTTTCCTTCTTCATTAAGCACTAAAGTGCAGGCTGTAGACCCAAAATCTTGGCCAGCACTCTCTCTAGTGGTAATCCTATGAACTACCCCTCTTCAGTTTCCCAAGTTGCATGAAAATGAGTAAAATGATACACCAGTGTTCAATAGTTGTTTGTTGAATCTGAGTAGCAATTTATATATCTATATCTATATATAGATACACATATATATACACACTCAAGAAAGCAATTCTGGCAAATAAAAAACAATATATATATCAGTGTATATATGGGATCTCACCTGGTAGGGAAAAGGAGGCCAAAGAGTGGCACCAACTGGGGACGTGTGGGGATATTCAGGGATATAGGAATCTACAAAATAATCAAAGGATCTGGAATAGGAAACATCTGATTTTGATTTCCAACTAATTTACTAGCTTTGCATGCTGCCAAGTCACTTCTGCTCTTTGTGTCTTAATTTACTCCACTGGTATGTTTTGTCCAAGTTTACCTGGAACATTTTTTATTTATTCCTGTTGTCCCAGGTAATTATTAATAACATCTCCTTTCACTTTCTAAAATACTCCCATTTGGGTGATACATTATGTGGTCTCCACAGTTAGGTGATCTACGGGCAGCTTTCTTTCACTTCTATGTGTAGAATTAAATGAATCTGATATAATGGAGGTGCAACAATGACTCTGGTTCTTGGTACTTGTTCAGTTAGTGCCATTTTACGCTAAGCCTTTCCTTCTGGTGTTAATCTCGCCAATTACTCTAATTCACGTCTTTCACTGTTTCTTCCATGTGCCATGTTAAGGGGAAAGAATACTGTGGTTATTCCCATAAAATTAATTAAATTAACTTTGGCCAGAATATGGGGAAGTCCTCCTAAACAAGTCACATATGTCTCTGCAACCTCCGGACTCTTGAAATCCCTAAAAAAAAATTAAATCTTTCACAAATAATTGTGAGACATTGACTTTTCCACAAAAATTGAAAAAGGTATGAAAAAAAGGAAATAAAACAAGGGTAATGAATGCACTGTCTTTTGGTTTGGGGGTTAGTATTCCCACATCTGGTTCCTCGTTGAAAAAATATGCAATAACCTTAACATCTAATAATAAGTGACTGGTGGAGTACATTATAGAGCATCCATACCATGGGATGCACTGCAGTCAGTCACTACAAAAATGATGGCATAGGGCTGTATTTATTGACATGGAAAATTGCTTATAGCATATTATCAGTGAAAAATCCAGTTACCGAGAAGCAGGTGCAATACTTGTGTAAAATTATATAATATATAGTTTTATGTGTTTATATGGATATAGGAATGCCTTAAACGTTAATCAAAATAGTAAGTGGTTAACTATGCACAAGGTGATTTCAGATGACTTTTACTTCCTTCATTTTTTTTTTTTTGGCTACAAATACATTTATTTAAAAATATATATATACTGCATGGTGTACATGAATGTACAAAAGGAATATCTCTTAAACCGTAGTCTTGGGAGATGGAATAACCTGCATACAGATGATGAGAACAGATGTCAACATAAAATAACTAAATGTCTAGAATCAATGTAAAACTGGAGCTTTTTCTTCCACCACCATCTGAACCTTCCAGCAGTTGCAGTTATTCATACGTGCCCTCTGTCCCCAAGGAAAACGGTAGGCCTTGAATGCTTACACCACGGTTCCTGTGGGTGCCACCTTCCAAGATGGTCCCCAGTGGTCCTGGCATTTATGTCCTTATGTAAATCCATTCTGTTGGGTGTGAGCTGGACTTGGTGACTCACTTCTGATGAATAGAATAAGGCAGAAGTGATGATGTGTGATTCAGAGACTAGGTCATAAGACCCAGTGCAGCGTCATCCTCTCTCTATATGTATCATTCAGCCTGGGGGGAGCTCAAGGCGACTCATGGGACCCCATGTGTGCAGAGAAGAACTGTGCTCATAGGGTTTTTATGGTTGTAACCTTTTGAAAACAAATCACCAGGTCTTTCTTCTAAAGTGCTTCTGGATGGGTCCAAACTGCCAATCTTTCAATTAGTAGCTATGTGCTTAACTGTTTGTGCCACCCATAGTATCACCATGAATCAGAATTGACTCAACAGCAACTTGTATTTGGTTTAGGGGAAGCCAGGAAACATTTTACAAGGACATGAAAGCAGCCTCCTTATAAGGAGGCTCATGGAGTGAGGAACTGAGTTCTCCAACCAGCAATGAAGAACTGAGGTCTGCCAGCAACTCAATGACTGCAGCCCCAACCAACAGCTTAATGCAATCTCATACAAGACACTTGAGCCAGAACTACCCAGCTAAGCCACTCCCGGATTTCTGACCCACAGGAACTGTATGAAATCATAAAGATTTGTTGCCTTAAGCTGGCACATTTTGGAGTAATTTATTATGAAGCAACAGAAAACTATTAGCATTCCAAACTCACCTGACAAGTTTCTTGCCTTGGGAACATGCTGTTAAAGAACACTAATCTCCCCCAAACTTTGCTTCTATGCCAGGCTGACGCCCACATGCACCGATAAAATATTCCTTAGTTTGGCTATTCTGAATTTTTTCAATACCAAACATAGTTCTTGTTCCTGGTACTGGGTATCTAGGTCAGCTATTTCAAATCTACGTTGACAGCTGATTTCAAGTTGAAACCTTTCCTGAAATCTGGATTTCAGATGCGTTACTTGTTCAGATCTCTGAGTTCCATCTGCTTTCACAGCTTTAATTGGTACTTTCTAAACTTCCTGTGCAGAGGCTCACATGCTACCTGACTGCCTTACTCTCTACTCTACTACAACTAGTGATACTGGAGTAATGCATGAATATGCACAATGTCTGCAAAACAATGGCTGCTCTGGAAGCAGTTATTGGCTATTAGTGCTTTATATACAATTTAATTTAATTATTAAAAATACCCTAGAGTGGGCATTATTTTTATTTTATCGATGAAAATTGAAGGCTCAGAAAGCTTTAAGAAATATGTTCTAAATCATGGTGTTACTAAATGACAAACCCATATTTGTAACATATACTGGACTCTGATACCCATTCTCCTAACCTGCCACTGTACTGTCTCCCTACGAATAGTTCTTCATCATAAGCCAGGAAAATAAACTATTTTTTTCTTTCTCTTTTCTTCTTTTGATTTTTACTGCAATTATTTGTTTATAATAATATTCTATTGTGTTTTCGGTGAGAGTTTACATAGCAAATTAGGTTCCCATTTGATAATTTCTACATAAATTCTTCAGTGACATTAGTTACATTTTTCACATTTTTCACATTGTGTCAACATTCTGTTTTATTGCATTCTGGTTGGTACTCTAGTGTCCCTGCTCCCTTATCTTCTTATCTTTGCTTTAGAATGACTGTTGACCTTATGGAAATAAACTATTTCTGACAGTCCACTCAGCTGCTTCACTGAGATGCTTCCACCTACTCAGGATCAAGGCAAACCTAACCAAAGCAAGGAGGGCATCACTATTATGCATGCTACTGGCAGGTGGGGCCTGGGGTTGTCTTGCATGGACTTATTACCTGCTAGAAGTCCTACCTGGGTTGAGCCTAGTCTATAGGTGTGTGTCATGGTTTGAATTATGTCCCCCAAAAACTGTGTGTATCAATTTGGCTAGGCCATGATTCTTGGTACTGTGTGATTTTTCCTGTATGTTGTAAACCTGCCTCTATGATGTCAATGAGGGAGGATGGGTGGCAGTTGTGTTAGTAAGCCAGGACTGGATCTACAAGACTGGTTTGTGTCCTGAGTCAATCTCTTGAGATATAAAAAAGAGAAGTGAGCAGTGAGACAGGGGGACCTCATACCATCAAGAAAGCAGTGCCGGGAGCAGAGCGTGTCCTTTGGACAGAAGTCCCTGTGCAGAGAAGCTCCTAGTCCAGGGGAACACCAAAGAGAAGAAGGTCGACAGAGAGAAAAAGCCTTCCCCTGGAGCTGACGCCCTGAATGTGGACTTTTAGCCTACTTTGACTGTGAGGAAATAAACTTCTCTTCGTTAAAACCATCCACTTGTGGTAATTCTGTTATGGCAGCACTAGATGACTAAGACAGTATGCTACCCTTCTGCCGAAGTTTTCCCAAGTGAAACTTCTTCCCCAATTCCATGATGGGCTTTCTGGGAACTTCCATGCCCCATTTAGCTCACCTGGGGCCCTGACAAGCTATCTAGCCAAATCCTTTTCCTGGTGTGGGTGCTGAACTCTGCTTCCAGAGAGAACATCAATAAGTGAATCAGGATGGAAAGGCTAAACAGAAAAAAAAACTAGAGGACACAAAAGGTCAGTAATATTCAAATGAGCAAACAAGGTAATGTCTTACCATTGATTTGTTTCCAAGAATGAACTAAGAAGAACAGACCAAATACCAACAGACACAATTTTAATATTGTCACTCCCTGTTGCTTTATTACATATATTGGATTCATCACCCCATATTCATCTTGGAGGCACCTCCATCATATTGAATCACTAAGTCAGTTGTTCTAACTTTAGTGTGTATAAGATTTACCTGTTCCACCATTTGGTTGTATGAACTTGTAGAAGACAAAGTCCTTGTGTAAGCCTCAGTTTCTTCATCTGTAAAACGTGATGATTTTAGTAAAGTCTACCATATAAGGTTGTGGTAAAAATTAAGTGAGATAATTCACATGATTGACTCGGCATGCTTTGTGACAAACGGTACAAGAAAGTGGTCTTTGTTATCATAGAACCTAGGTGGAGCATTGGAATGTGTATTACTGATGTATAACTCAGATGCTTATGACACAAGTGACTTCAGATTATATTACAAAAAATACTAGCTTACCACTTCTGAACCTTGTTCGCTCATTTGAATATTACTGACGTTTGGTGTTCTTTAGTTTCTTTTCTGCTTAGCCTTTGCATCCTGATTCACTTATTGATCTTCTTCTCTCTGGACTTCAAGTTTTCTGTTTTATTTCTGAGATGCTTAAGAGTGCCTCTCTCTACTCATAGACATTCTTCAGCTTGACAATCTGGTAATAGGACTGTGTAAGCAAGGCTCTTAGATCCTCTGGTTCTGACCTATTACTCCTGGAAATGACTTTCTTTAGAGCTTATCCCTAATCCAGATTTCTTTTCCACATTAACTCATATAAGAAATCACTCAACATTTAAAGCACACCTTCTCCAGAGCCTAAGAGCCCTATGATTATAGGAGATTGGTGGCCACTGGAAATCTATATAGTTTAGTATTAAATAACAAAACAAATAGGAAAGCACTTTTATTTTGGTTATGATGGATAATGAGCAAAGCAACACCAATAAAAAGTGGGCAAAATAAAACACTACTGCAAGAAGCTAAAAGCGACCTTCATAAATGGAAAAACATTCCATGCTCATGGATTAGAAGACTTAACATTATGAAAATGTCAGTACTACCCAAAGCAATCTAAGATGTAATGCAATCCCAATCCAAATTCCAACAACATCCTTTACCTCAGTTGAAAAACATATCACCAATTTTACATGGAAAGCAAAGAGACCTCAAATAGCCAAAGCAATAACGGAGAAGAAGAACAAAGTAGGAAGCCTCACACTCCCTTATTTCAAAACATACTGTATAGACACAATAATCAAAACAGCATAATACTGGTTCAGTGACAGACACATAGACCAATGGAGTAGAACTGAGAACCTAGAAATAAACCCATTCATCTATGGGCAGCTGATTTTCAACTAAGGGTCAAAGCCCATTCAATGAGGAAGAAGCAGTCTCTTTAACAAATGGTGCTGGCAAAACTGGATATATATTTTCAGGAAAATGAAACAGGACCTATATCTAACACCATATACAAAAACTAACTGAAAATGGATCAAAGACCTAAATGTCAAAACCAAAACTATAAAGTTCCTGGAAGATAATATAGGGACAAAACTATGAGACCTAATTTCTTTCAGTAATAGATTATCAAACACAACTACAAATGCACGAGTGACATAATACAAGTTAGATACCTGTGCCCTCCTAAAAATTAATACTTATAACAATTAAAAAACTATATCAAATGAGTAAAATGAACCTACAGATTGGGGGAAAAAAAAAAAACCTTTGGGACTGATATATCTGATAAGGGTCTAATTTCTAAAATATATAGAAAATCGCAATAACTCAACAACAGAAAGACAAACAACCCAATTAAAAAATGGGCAAATACAAAGAAACACTCACCAAGAGGACTGTATCAAAAATAATTGGTTGACATTCAACCATTTTAGGTAGCAGCATATGATCAAGAACTGATGATACTGAAGGAAGAAGTCCAAGTTGCACTGAAAGCATTAGTGAAAAACAAGGCTCCAGGAACTGACAGAATATCAATTGAGATATTTAAACAAAGAGATGTAGTGCTGTAAGTGCTCAATAGTGTACACCAAAAAATTTAGAAGACAGATACCCGGCCAGCCACCTAGAAGAGGTCCCATTCCAAAGAAAGATGATCCAACAGAATGCAGAAATTATAAAACAGTATCATTAATATCACACACAAGTAAAATTTTGCTGAAGATTATTCTAAAGTGGTTGCAGCAGTACATCAACAGGGAACTTCCAGAAATTCAAGCCAGATTCAGAAGAGGATGTGGAAGCAGGGACATTGTTACTGATGTCAGCTGGATCCTGCCTGAAAGCAGAGAATATCAGAAAGATATTTACCTCTGTTTTACTGACTATGCAAAGACATTCAACTGTGTAGATTATGGCTAATTATGGATAACATTGTGAAGAATGAGGTCTCCAGAACACTTAATTGTACTCATGAGGAACCTGTACTTAGACCAAGAGGTAGTTGTTCAAACAGAACAAGGGGATACTGCATGGTTTAGTCAGGAAATGTGTGTTTCAGGGTTGTATCCTTTCACCATACTTACTCAGTCTGTATGCTGAGCAAATAATCCAAGAAGTTGGACTATATGAAGAAGAACAGGGCATCAGGATTGGAGGAAGACTCATTAACAACTTGTGATATGAAGTTGACACAACCTTGCTTGCTGAAAGTGAAAAAGGACTTGAAGCAGTTGCTGCAGAAGATCAAAGACTACAACCTTCATTATGGATTATACCTCAACATAAAGAAAATTAAAATTCTCACAACTGGACCAATATGGAGAAAATTTTGAAGTTATAAAGTATTTCATTTTACTTGATCCACAATCAACACCCATGGAGACAGCAGTCAAGAATTCAAACAACCCATTGCATTGGGCATATCTGTTGCAAAAGACCCCTTTAAAGTGTTAAAAAGCAAAGATATCACTTTAAGGACTAAGGTGTGCCTGATCCAAGCCATGATGTTTTCAATCGCCTCATAAGCATGTGAAAGCTGGACAATGAATAAGGAAGACTGAAGATCTGTTGACTTTGAATTATGGTGTTGGTGAAAAATATTGAATATACCATGGACTTCCAGAAGAATGAAGAAATCTGTCTTGGAAGAGATACTGCCAGAATGCTCAATAAATGTAGGATGATGAGGAGGATAGAAGCACCACACTGTCCCTCCACAGCAAAGACCCGAAAACTAAGTAAAACACAGACAAACATCAATCCTGGAACCCTAAGCGTCAAATGAAGAGATAAAGAACTCAACCAAGCACTGAATGGAGTAAGAAACTAACAGAGAACATAGAGCAAGGAGAGTTATGAGTGGAGGTCCCCTATCAGCTAACACAGCACAAATCCACCATCTTGGACTCCTATCAGAGATTGGCAGGCAGGGAGTATGGGAAAGCAGATTCACAGAGCTCCCAGAAGGAGAAAGAATACCTGGTAACCAGTGATACATGTTTTCCCACCCCCCCAGCCTCCCTCCCCATGCTTGGCCTTTGCCTCATCTTGGCGGGCAGATTCGCAGCTTCTCGATGGGCCAATCCTCGGCTTCCTGGCAGGCCAATTTGCTGCTTCCAGGCGGACCGATCCACTGCTTCCCAGTGGGCTGTGACTACAGCACAGGAGGCGCCGGTTATGTGCCTCGAGGATTCGCCTTGCCCACGTTGGCTGGCTTCTTCAGTGCCATTTCTTTGTTGCTGGTGTTACTTTTTTTGGCCTCTTTTTGTTTCTTCCCTGCCTCTCACCTCCTCCTCCTCCTTTCTCTCAAACACTTGACTCTGTGTGTCATCTTTGCTTCTTCTTGACAGGCAGTGAAGCACTGCTCAGTTGGGGAACTGCTTCCCCGGTCCACACTGCCACACTGGTGGGCTCTCTGGGGCTTTTTGTCTTTTTTTTGTCTGTTTTCTCTTTCTTTTTTCCTTTTTATTTTTCTTCATTTCTCGGTTTCTCATTTCTTTCTACCTACTTTCTTTTCTTGTCTCCTGAATACCTGGCACTGTGTATCAACTCCACCCCTTCTAGCCGGGGTGTACTGCACGGCTTGGGAGCAGCTTCCCAGGTGTGTGCAGTAGCTCAGGTGGGATCCCTGGGGGCATTTTAATTTTTATTTATTTATTTTTTCTTTTTTCCCTTTTTGTTTTTCTTCATTTCTCGTGTTCTCCTCTCTCCACTTCAACGGCAGGCACCCTCAGGACTTTTTCTTTTTGGCTCCTGATTCTCCTCTCTCTCTTCTTTCCCATACCCAGCCTAGCTCCACACATCACAACTTACCCCTCCCCCTCCCTCCTGCCTATCCACACTGTGTACTGAACATTACACTCCTGAGCAGCCCAGGCATGGCCTACAAGGACCTTCCCTGCACTGAACCCTGGCTCACCTGGTCATCCCCAGTACATGCCACAAACAACCTATCCCATCTGCTCCACTTCAGCTGGACTTGCCCTGCTGCACCATAGCTGAGCAACTGTCCCCGCCCATTGGAGAAGGAGGCGAAAAATGTCATGTCCACATTCCAGCAAACAACAAAGAATGCACAGCCTGCCTGCTCAGACATAACCAAATAAAACAAAAACGTAGGATGAAACAAACAAATCTACAATCAATAAATGAAGAAAATAACTACTGAATGTCCTGAAGACAGCAAACAATATCAAAACATTGAAAAAACAGGACCGGATGGTTCCAGTAGGTGTCCAAAATAAAACACCTAGAACTACCTGATAGGGAATTCAAATCTCTAATATTCAGAGATATTCAAGAGTTGAAGCAAAAAGCATAGGAAAATGAGGAAAAAATAGACAAATTCATGGAAAAGGTAGATAAATTCATGGAAAATACAAACCAAAAAATAGAAGAATTCAGGAAAATAATACAGAACAAAATGTCAGAATGAATTCACAACTAGAAATCAAACAAAAACAACAATTAGAAATCTGAAATATAAACAACAAGATCTCAGAAATGGACAGTGTCATAGAAACCCATTGTTGCAGCCACTGTGTCAATCCATCTCTTTGAGGGTCTTCCTCTTTTTCACTGACTCTACCTTACCAACTATAATGTCCTTTTCCAGGGACTGATCTTTCCTGACAACATGGCCAAAGTATGTAAGATGCAGTCTTGCCATCCTTCCTTCTAAGGGGTATTCTGGCTGTACTTCTTCCAAGACAGATTAGTTCATTTTGGCAGGCCAAGGTATATTCAATATTCTTCACCAACACCATAATTCAAAGGCATCAATTCTTCTTCGGTCTTCCTTATTCATTGTCCAGCTTTTGCATGTGCATGATGCGATTGAAAACACCATGGATTGGATCAGGTGCAGCTTAGTCTTCAAGGTAACATCTTTGCTTTCTAATATATGTAACTTATAGACTAAAAAGTTATCTAAAAAAAGACTGGGGAAAGATATATTTATATTTTGGGGGAGTTTTTTTTTTCTAGTAATATGCAGACTTTATAATATTCAGCCTCACATTTTTATAAATGAGTATAGTAAAAAAAGTTTTGAAGCCTTACTCAAAGGAAGTAGATGTAATGACTTGAAATTCAACAGTTGAGCTATTTTGACTATGCTGGACTTACTGGCAATAATTCTCTGGTTAAGGAAGAAGTCAGGTATGAGGTAGTTTTGCCTCATCTGCTGCTATAAATTATAATTTCTGCTAATCCATTTGTCCCTCTGACATGTTAGAATGATTTTTCAAGAGTCCACATCAATCACCCATCTCCAAGTATTACACGTGTGACAAATTATTATTTGATAAAATCTAATTCAATTCCATAGAGTCAGTGTTGCCCAGGAAATAAGCTCTTCAGGGCTGAGCAAATTTGAGAAGCTCAAAACGTTAGTACATGTTTTTTTTCCTCCTTTGTCATCCCTGGAAAATATCTTCCCGGCCTCCCCACCATCAGCATCTTGTATGCTATGATTGGAACAATCAATATTCTTTCTTTCATTTTTGCACTAAACATATGTTGAGCTTGACCTCCATTTCCAAGCTCTGTGGTGGTGCTGGAGATACAAACTGGCTATGACATGTTCTCTGCCATTAAGGTGTTCACACGTAAGGAGACCATTCCATGAGATGTGACAAATGCCATCACTAACGAGGTTGTGAAACTCTGCCTGGGCTGAAGAGGAAAGTGGATGGCGAGGTTTGACTTGTTGAATAAACTGATGTTTACTGAGTCTAAGTGGGGTCAAGGAATTTCAGTCACATGGTACAGCATGAAGTACTGCAAGGATTTAAAACACGTTGTAGAATCCACTGCCACTATTCCTTTGTGGCAAATGAGACAGGAAAGGTAGGGAGAAGACAGAGTATGTTAAAGATAGTGAATATCATGCTAAGCAGTTGATTCCATATTGATACCATACAATACTGACATGATTCATCTGTGTTGTTATATGTCACGTTCTTCATTTATTTTTAGGGCTATAATGCAATTATATAAATATACACCAGTTTATTCATGTGTTATTCTGTCTATGTGCATTGGGTTGTTTCCAGGTTTTTACTAATATCAGTGATGCACTTATGCAAATGTTGTGCATGTGTCTGGTGAGCATGTTTAAGAAATTCCTTTGGTTGTGCATGTAAGAGTGAAATTGCTACTTTGCATTGTATCTGAATGGACAGCTTGATAATATAATGTAAAACTATTTTTTTAAGTGATTGAACCAGTGTACACACCTACCAGTAATATATTTTAAAAAAAAAAAAAGTTGCCATCAAGTCAATCCCTACTCATGGTGGCCCCATGTGTGTCAGAGTAGAACTGTTCTCCATAGAGTTTTCAATAGCTGAATTTTTTGGAAGTAGATCACCAGGCCTTTTTTTGAGGCACCTCTGAGTTGACAGAAACCTCCAACTTTCCACTCAGCAGTGGAGCATATTAACCATTTACGTCACCCAGGAACAGTGATATACGAGATCCTGTGAATCTGTATCTTCTCTGACACTTGATAGTTTCAGAATTTTTAATTTTTGCCAATCAGATGAGTATAAAATAGTATCATATTGTGGCCTTGACTTGCATTTCCCTTATCGCTAATAGGGTTGAATATCTCCTTGTATTCTATAAACCATATGTGTTTTCTGTTATATGACAAACCTCTTCATATTCTTTGCCCATATTTTTGTTGGATTGTTTGTGCTTTTCTTAGTAACAGTTATTGTTGTTGGCTGCTGTTTGAGTTGGCCTTAACTCATGGTGACATCATGGGTTACAGGGTAGAACTTCTCCATAGGATTTTCTTGGCTGGAATCTTTAAGGAAGATTTCCGGGTCTTTTTTCCCACAGAGATCCTGGATGGGTTTGAACCACCAACCTTTCAGTTAGCAGCCGATCACAAACTGCTTGTGCCACGCAGCCTTCTTTTCGTAGTTGAAGTTCTTTGTATATTCTTTATTATGCATGTTAAATATGTCTTCTCTCACTTTGCAGCTGGTCTTTGGGAGTCATCATGTTGTAGTGTAACAAGTACTACTATGAAAACAGATGGGCGTGGTAAATTTCAGCGTTGCCATTCATTCAGTGTGTGACCTTACACTTACTCAACACCTCTTGGTTTCAGTTACGTGATAAAGTGGTCTTAATATCATGCTGATGTGAATAATAATCAGAAATCACTTAATGAATATATTATGGAGCTCTTATTATATTCCAGGTACTGTGCCAGGCCCTAGGAATAACACATTCCCTGACCTGAAGTTACATACTGTGTGATAAGTAGCAGATAAGTGAACAGTTACTGTTGAGTGTAATAAAGTAATGGAATTGATAAGCCTGGCTGCTGTAGGAGTTCTTATGTGGGCATCCAACTTAAAATGGACTGTTCCAGGAAGGTATTCTTGGAGAAGCTGGCTCCTCAGTCATTCATTTATGTAATCATGAATTAATGGGTTTATCAACTCTACAATGAATACCCAGTATGTTCCAGGTACTTTGATAAACACCATATTAACAGTTTATAGATGAAATTAATGGCTTAGTAAATGATTCCACCACCTGTCTGTCAGTTTCTTGCCCTGTGGTGGTTTGTGTGTCACTGAGATGCTGGAAGCTATGCCATAGGTATTTCAAATACCAGCAAGATCACCTGTGATGGATAGGTTTCAGTCGAGCTTCCAGTCTAAAACAGACTAAAAGAAAGGCCTGGCAATCTACCGCCGAAAATTAGCCAATGAAACCTATGGATCACAGACTATTTTCTGATTGATCACTAGAAAAGGACATCATGTTTGGTAAGATGAGGGCCAGTGACGGCAGGGAAAATCCTCAGTGAGATGGATTGACACAATGGCTACAACAATGAACTCAAACATATCAATGATCATGATGATGGCGCAGGACCAGGCAATGCTTCATTCTGTTATACATAAGTTGCCATGAGTTGGAGATGACATACACCGTTAGTAAATGCTTAGCTTTGGGAGAAGAGAGAAACTAAAGAGTTGAAGAACTCTAAGGTTTTCACCTGTCGACTGGGTTTGCTCATGAGGAATTGTCCCTGCTTAGGCTTTAGTCTCATCTCCTTTATTCCCTGTGCCTCAGCCCTACTAAATCATCTAATCTTTAATAATCTCACTGTGGAGATTAGACGTTTGCTGTCAAGTCTTTTCTCTCTCCCATCAATGGGAAATGATATTATACATCGGCTGATTGGCAGGTGACTCAACCTCAGGGATGAGCACACACCCATGCCTCTTTGACATTGAGCTTGGCCATGTAACATGCTTTGGCCATTGGGAAGTGAACAGACTTGATGTTTGCCATGTTAGAGTAGATGGTTAAGTGCTATTGAATGCTGTGGCTCCAGCTTCCTTGGGTTTTTGACTGTGGCCCAGGTAGATAATGCTCCTGCAGTTTGGATGCCAGAATGAGGAGACATATGAAGCAGAGATGAGCAAAGACTCTGCCAACCTGCAGCTAACAGGCAGCTGACCCTGAGTTCCTGATATACTCCTGTTTGTTCTTCAAATCAGTTCAAACATCTTTGCCTACTGAAATTCTTCTTTGCCACAATTGCTTGTGTATTCTCCCCACTCCCCCACCAGACTATGGGTTTCTTAAAGGCAGGGACTTATCAGTTTTGTTTTTCTATCCCTGTAAACCAGCACAATGTTAACAACAGAGGAAACATTCAGTAAATGGCTGTCGAATGAATGAATGAACGAGGGATGAATGAATGAGTGTTCTGGGAAGCCCAGTAGGAAGAACTTGGAGTCTCAAGGTCAAAATTTCTAGTGTTATTTTGTTTGTACAATCAAATCCTGAGTATTGAGTTTTATAAATGATTCAGTGATCTACAGAGGAAAGATAAATGTGAACTGAGCTGACCAAGGGATTGTGAATCATTACATAACAGAATTTGTTCCAAAAAAAGAAATGCACATTCTAATAGCATTTTGTCATCACCAATACGGCCTGGCATTGATGGTTTCTTATCACTTTATTTTTTGATCATTAATTCTTTCATTATTTCATTCAACAGGTATTCAGAGTATCTCTTATGTATCGTAGGTCACTTCCTAATTTTACAGATGAGATAACTAGCAGCCAAAAGGGGAAATAACTTACACAAGATTAATGATCCTGATGTTGCAGCTTAGTGTTCTCTGGGGCATAAGGGTTTTACTAGAAGCAAAATGAGAGGTGGATAACCTTCAAGACCCAGGTTTTTTGTTGTTCTTTTTTTTTTTTTTCCCTTCAAGTTTCTACATTAAGAAAGTGATTTCTGCACAGAGAATGATCAAAACTCTTGTGGATTTGAGCTTGTGTGTCTACAATACCAGGAATTCCACACTGCAGAGGAAAAGTGTACTTCACCAATATCTATTCATACACATCAGTGATATTTAAACTATCTTTTAATTATAATTCAAACATAATAATTGTTATGTTTGAAGTTAGAAAAGAATTTTAAAATCCACTATTTTATTTTATAGGCAGAGGTATCTAAATCCTTTTCATTCCAGAAACAGTAACTGAAATAAAGATAACGGTTAACATGTGTTGAGGGATTTCTGTGTATCAGGTTGTAGTCGAAGTTCTTTACAGAGTTTTAACTCAGCTACAGAGTATAAACTCTGTCAACATCTAGTAATATCAATAATAATTAATTAACAATTAATTAATGTCTATTATATTACTACTACTATTACCCGTTGCTACTGAGTTGATTCCAACTCATAGCAACCCTATAGGACAGAGTAGACTGCCTCATAGGGTTTTCAAGGCTTTAATCTTTACAGAAGCAGACTGCCACATCTTTCTCCCACAGATCTGCTTGTGGTTTTGAGCTGACAAACATCGATTAGCAGCCGAGCACTTAACCACTGTACAACAGCTTATTATATTAATATTATGGTGGATTAATATTGTTCCCTTTTAAGACCATGCATTCAGGGGACATCTAGGTCAATTGGCAAAATAAAGCTTATTAATAAAATGTTCTGCATCCTACTTTGGTGAGTGGTGTCTGGGGTCTTAAAAGCTTGCAAGCAGCGATCTGAGATGCATCAGTTTGTCCCAACCACCTGGAGTAAAGGAGAATGAAGAACACCAAAGACACAAGGAAAATAGTAGCCCAAGAGACAGAAAGGGCCACATAAACCAGAGAC
>NW_004444086.1:6316290-6387803 GCF_000243295.1 Trichechus manatus latirostris
CTAGTGAGAAGACCATACTTAATGGTCTGACTGAGACTGGAGGTACCTCGGAAAGCATGGCTCCTGGATTCTCTATCAGCCCAGAACTAAAACAGTTTCCGAAGCCAACTCTTCATACAAGGATTGGACTGGACTGTGGGACATAAAGTGATACTTGTGAGGAGTGTACCTCTTAGCTCAAGTAGATGCAAGAGACTAAAGGGGGCACTTCTGCCCGGAGGTGAGATGGGAAGGTAGAGAGGGTTAGGAGCTGGGGGAATGAATATGGGAAATCAGGGATGGAAAGGAGGAGTATGCTTTCACAGTATGGGAAGAGCAATTAGAGTGACATAACAATGTATGTATCGAATTTTGAATGGGAAAAAATTTAAAAAAAATATTGTTCCCCTTTATCAGGTGAGGGAACTGAAGCACAGAGTAGTTGAGTAACCCACACGAAGTGAGACACAAAGCCGGTAAGTTTTAGTACCAGAATTTTAACCAGGCACTCCGGCTCCATAGCCAGACTCTTGTAATTCCTCCAAGATAGTGATGCTGACCCTTCCGTTATTCGTACATTGTTATTCAACCTGTAGGTGGATGATCAATCTTTAACTTCTGATTCAAAATCTGGCACTCTCCTCATTCCTTTCTTAAGCCTGGTAGCAACTGTAGTTTACAAAGCACCATTTTACCACACATTCTTGGTATGCAGCCCAACAGCTGGGACAAACAAATAAAATCACCCTCCTCTACTGCACAGATGGAAAACTGGGTCTCAGGCTCAGAGTATTCAAAGGACTCTCCCAGGGTTACACCATCAGATAGCAGAAGATCTGTGGTGGAACCCAAGACACAAGGTTCCTACCCAAACCCAAACCCATTGCCATTGAGTTGATTCCAACTCAAAGCAACCCTATAAGCTGGTATTAAATCTGTGGTCCATTGGCTTCTTTTAAGTTCATGCTCTTCTGTGTGAGCTGTTTCTACAGATATAGGGTAATGCCTGACTTAATTCTAATAAAGTGATAACTCAGATAAGCCAAAGTGACCTCTAGTTTCTCCACAAATGAGCCATACTCACAGCCCTCCTTACAGTGCTGGGAGCAGACATCTTGGAAATAGGCAAGATGTAAGTGATTGTAACTTTTGGAGATAAACAAGGGAGAATGGCACATGCAGCCATTCTAGAATGAGCCGTTTAGTTGGTAGCTGGTATCTCAAAGCAAATGGAGACAATGGAGTGTTCACACTGCTGGAAGCCAAGGAGATTAAGGCCCACATAGGGACCTGTTCAGTTCCTTGCTGGAATTCACCAAGTATTGATGGGTGCCATTTAATTTAAAGTGTTATAGAAGCCTCATGGGCTGTTAATTTGTTAGCTTCAATATCAGATAAAATATAGCCCTCTTTTGCATTGGGATCACAGGCTGATCCAATTCACATGCAAATTATATACAGTTAAGACTAACTGTGCCAAGCTGTGCTATTGCTTTTGAGTTATCATGTATTTAGAAGCCTGTTACATGGCCTTGCCAAAGGTGCACAGCCAGTTTTGGGGTAACTTGAATCACTAATGATTTCTGTTCCTTCATCTCTTTTCAGTCAGTTTTTTTCATTCACCATTAGCCATCCAATTATTCCAACTACAAATTCCAAAACTAGATGTGCTCTTTGCTTGACGTGCTACAGACTGTCCACAATCATTTACCCACTGATTCCTTCCAAAAGCCATAGATTAGATATCACTGTTTCCATTTTAGAGAGGATGATACCAAGACATGAAGAATTTGAGGTACTTGCCTAAGGTCACACAGTAAACATGCAGCAGACTCTGATGAGGATGGAGGACTGTTTAATTCCAACTTAAGGCTTTCTCTTCATCACTGTACTGGGTTCTGGTTAAAAAAAAAAAAAGATGCAGAAAAATCTGCCAAATTGTAGCGAAAAGGCTGTGTATACAAGGGTGTGAAGTGAACTGGATTCTTCACTACCCGCCCATGTTATTTCAGAGCCAACTCTGCCAATGCCTTCCTATTAATCAGCTTGTACGGCCACTTACAGAACAGAGGATAAAATAAAATCCATATCCCTCAGCATCACTTGTTTCTATCTAGCCTTTACCTATCACTGCAGTCTTATCTCCCGCTCTTCCTTTATATACACTTATCACACAGAATGACTTGTGATTCTTGTAATTCCAGGCCACCACTGTGCTCTCTGGGGGTTCGGCAAGCATTGTTCTTTTGACTGCCACCATCTCTACTCTACATGCCTGGTGAAAACCTACTGCTCCTTGTTACTCAGCTCATAGTTCAATTAATTCCAGATATGCTTTTTGATTTGGGCTCTGCGCCAGGTGTAATTCTAGGCACTTGAGGCCCAGATAAGGGACTAACTGGCCCAATTTCCCTGAGACTGAAGGGTTTCCCAGATCATAGAACTTTCAGTGCAAACACTGGGATAAAGCCAAAATAAAACAAACAAACAAAAAAACAAATCAGTTGCCATCAAGTTGATTCTGATTCATGGAGACCCCATATGTGCCAGAGTAGCACTGTGCCCCATAGGGTTTTCATGGCTGTGTCCTTTTGGGAGATGATTGCCAGGTCTTTCTTCCAAGACACCTCTGGGTGGGTTTGAACTGCTAACCTTTGTTAGTAGCACAATGCTTAATGTTTGCACCACCCAAGGACTCCAAAACTGGGATAGATCTGTGCAAACATTTGGTCATCCAAGATCTAGAAGGACAGTTGACTTCCCTCTTGATACCCTCTAGGCTTTGAGCCTTGGTGCACAATCGTTAAGAGATCAGCTGCTAACCAAAAGGTCAATCAGTTCAAACCCACCAGTGGCTCTGCGGGAGAAGCAACTGGCGATCTGCTCCAATAAAGATTGTTGTTGTTGTTGTTAGGTGCCATTGAGTAAGTTCCCACTCATAGCCACCCTACGTACAATAGAAAGAAACACTGCCCGGTCCTGCACCATCCTAACAATCATTACTGTGTTTGAGTCCATTGTTGCAGCCACTGTGTCAATTCATCTTGTTGAGAATCTTCCTCTTTTTCACTGACCCTCTTTCTATGTTACCAAGCATGATGTCCTTCTCCAGGGACTGGTCCCTCTTGATAGTATGTGCAAAGTATGTGAGATAAAGTCTCGCCATCCTTACTTCCAAGGAGCACCCTGGCTGTACTTATAAGACAGACTTATTCCTTCTTCTGGTAGTCCATGGTATATTCAATATTCTTGGTCAACACCATAATTCAGAGGCATCAATTCATATTCTGTCTTCTCTATTCTTTGTCCAGCTTTCACATGCATATGAGGAAGCTATTGAAAATACCATGGCTTGGGATAGATGGACCTTAGTCCTCAAAGTGACATCTTTGCTTTTCAACACTAAAGTTATAGCCTAGGAAACCCGATGGGGCAGTTCTACTCTGTCACAAGGGGTTGTCAGGAGTCAGAATCAACTCGACGACACCTAATAACAATAACAGTCTTTGGCCATTTAGATACTTCCTCCTCTGGGCTCCCTGGTTCTTATCTCCTTATTTATCTCATTGCTCTAGTTGTTTGCTTATAAATTGTCCATCTCCCAAACAGACTGAAACCTTCAGGGGCAGGGACCTTGTTATCCTCTTCCCAGCTCCTGGCTCTGAGCCTGGCACATAGAGTGCTTGGTAAATGACTGCATGATAGGCATTTACATCTCCCGAGGGACACTCAGGAATTGGATAATGAGCATTTTAATAAGAAGGCTGCATTCAGTGCCCTGCAACTATTAAAGGGCCATTTCCTGAACACTGATAGACTCCATTCTCTGGGGTCCTTGAGACTTCTATAAGAAAGCAAGTTGAGGCAGGATCAGTTAACACAGTTATATGAAATGGATATCTCTGAAAGGGTCACAAAGGGGAATGACTGTCAAAAGAAGAATTAGAGTGAAGAATAGGGATAATGAGGTGGCATTTGTAGAGTAAGAGTGATATATTTATGTTTTTTCTTTATTCAACATGCATAGCTAGTATAGCATGGATACAAGGATTCAGAAGAAAGAAATGGCTGAATCCACCCACAAAAACAAGTCACCAGGCTCAGAAGATTGTACAGGCAAGTTTAAGCAAACATTCAAGAATAGAGTTAATTCCAAACTTACACAAACACCCCAGAGAACTGGCAACAAGGTAATCCTTCTGAACTGATTTTATGAGGTTGAGATAATCTTAGTATCAAACTAGGCAAGGATGATAAATACATTTTACACGACAATCTCACTTATAAACATAGATGCAAAATTCTAAAGAAACTATTAGTAAAGTGCTATTTTTTAAAAATTAAGACTAATTTTGGTATAAGACAGGAATGAAGGTATGACTTAATACTAGAAAATATTTTAAAGTAATTCTCTGTCATTAGTCCATTAAAGGAGAATCATCATAAAATCACTTTAATAGATTCAGGAAAAACACTTGCTAAATTGATTTTAAAAATTATAGAGAACCTAAACTTTTAGAAGAAAACATAGATAAATATTTTAATGATATTTAATTTCAAAATAAGAACATTTTTAACATGATACAGAAGCACAAATTATAAGATAAAGAACTCTACATCAAAGATACCATAAAAGAGTGAAAATAAGGGCCATAAACGGGAAGAATACATTTGCAATGCATACAGCCAACCAAGAATTAAGAGTCACAGTTTTAACAGAAAGACTATAAATCCTTAAGACTGGTAGAGAGAGAGAGAGAGAGAAACCTGTAAATGCAATAAGCAGGATATTCACAGAAGAGAGCCAGATGTTCAAGTCACAAAGGAAAACATGTACAACTAGCCAACAATCATGGAAATAAAAACTAAAACCACAATGAGTTGTCCTTTGTATCTCTCGTGTTTGCAAAAACTTTTCATATTTGACAGTGGAATTTTATGGATTTTGCTTAATCTTTTCTTATAATGGTTTCAAAATTTCCTTCACCTTTCTGAAGGTAACCTCCCCTATCTTGTGTGCCTGGTGATTTTTTTATCATTATCCAATGCCCAGTCCCTCTGCCATCTTTTCTATGGAGTATTTTTCAGCCTCCCCTGACTTTCGTTACCCTGGTACATCGACCATACCACTGTTTTAGCTGTAGCACATGAAAGTAAACCTGTGCTTGTCTTTTCCCCTTTAGGAGACACTGAGCTCCTTGACATGAACTGTGTCTGGATCATTTTTGCAGCCCCAGAACCTTGCATGGTACCAGGAACACATTGGTTCACAGCCAACGTTTACAGAATGATTGCACAATTAACTCGAAAAAGTCTACTAAACCACAGCGTGTGTGGTCTTCCTGCGCAGAATAATGCACTGTGCACTGGTTTGCAAAAGGTTAGCCATATGCATCATTCAGGGCTTTGTGCTGCTAAAAGAATACAAACCGACTACAGCTATTTTAAGCAGAAAAAGTATTTCCTGAAATTATAGTGAGTGGTTGATAGATTTTCCAAGAAGATTGGAAAATGAGAGTCAGAAAATGGCAGCAACAAGGGGAGCCTCATTAGCCAGAAGCACAGTGCAAGTAAAACGATAGAGCTAGTCCATCAAGGGCCAGACTGCTGTAGCCCTTCTGCCAGCTCCATACAAGACCCCCATGTGCTGGAGGCTACCCCTGGCAGGCAGGCAATGCTCCTGCCAACCCTGCTGCCCAAGCAAAAAAAGCCTCCACTTCCTGGTTCATTTGTTATCACTAACCCAGATGCACATTCCTGGGCTGGTGGGTAAGGTTGCCTGCCTTCACTTGTATTCCCCTGGGAGCAGGGACAGTTAGCTCTGGGCCTCTATGAACCCTACAGTGAGAGGCAGGGGTTAACTAAATATAGGCTGGGCTTTAGACACTGGGCAGCCATTGAAATATGAGATGCCAGCAGCCATTGAAATAGGAGATGCCAGCTACATTGCCCTTCATCTTTTGGCTACTGAAACCTCCCCCACTCCCAGGTCTAGGAGTATTGTAATTTGAGCTAAGAGAAAAGAAATTCTCAATTCCTCTAAGAATCCAAACTCAGCAATTTTCAACTCAGGTGTTAAGTCCCCCTCAACAGCATTTGGAAATTTGTGAAAGTATCTTTTTGTTTTTTGAGAGAGAGATTACTGGAATTTGAAGTGAAACAACCTGGAATATACAGAATGTGCCAGACAGCAAAGAATTGCCCTCATATGCTGGTAGCACACCAGCGGACCTGCAGACCTAGCAATCTAGTGAGGGAAGGGGAATGAAGCTGTCACTGCATAGCTAGTGCTGAGGTCCACCCAGGGCCCAGAGCCAAGCTCACAGAACACTTGGGGAATTTCAAAAACAAACTTTTTGCTCTGCGCTGGATGAGAAGAAGGCAGAATAGCTTGATCAGGATCTATTCCCAGCACAGAGTTAAGTGCAGCCCTCCAATTAAATTTCTCCTGAATTAAGGGGACCCACTGATACCAGGAGTCCCTGGGTGGTGAGAAGGATTAAGCATGAAGCTGCAATCTCAAAGATTGGCTGTTCAAACCTACCCAGAGGCACCTTGGAAGAAAAGCCTGGAGCTCTGCTTCTGAAAGGTCACAGCCATGAAAACCCTATGGACACACATGGGGTTGCCATGAGTTGGAATTGACTCAAAGGCAACTTTATTTTTGTTTATTTTGTTTTTTCCTGATATTGAGCCAGGTCTGAGGACTATGGGCTCAAGAAGCGGCCTGGATTCCTAGTCCTTAACTTAAGCTCATGGGTTGGGAAAATTTTTACCCTCAGTAGAGCCGGTTAGCATCCTCCTTTCCTTTTAGTTTTAATGCTCTTTCCTTTTTATTTATTTATTTATTTTAGAAGAATACTTTCTAGATATTATTTAGCTAAGAATTTTTTATGCAATACAGTTCTTGTATTATTTAGTAACGGTCACTGTGTTTACAAACTGTGGTCAATTTTAGTGACCATATTATTTGTTCTGAATAAAAAGTATGTATATATATATATATATATATAGTAGAACTGTCCTATAGGGTTTCCAAGAGCCACTGGTGGATCCGACCTTTCGGTTAGCAGCCAAGCTCTTAACCACTGCGCTACCAGGGCCCCAGATACATATGTATATGATTTATACACATATATATATATATTTAAACTCTCCTGAAAATGTATAATACTTGATGCTGACATTTAAAGTTTTTCAGAATATTGTTTATGGGATTGTAAAGTAACTGGAATTCTTAGTTATAACTTCTAGCATTCTTTTCCTTATATAAGTAATATGAAAAATTATAACAATAATAACTTATATTTGCATGGTGCTTTATGGTTTATGGAACATTTTCCACATTTATACACCAGTGAAGTAAGTATTACTAATAACGAAACTGCAGTGCAGACAGTTCAAATCATTCAAGCAGAGCGATGTGGCTTGCACAAGTCAGAGCCAGGATTTAACACCAGGCCTTGTGCCTCCCAAACCCACACTAAACATTACATTGCAACGGATTCTATGTGATTCTGAAAACCCAGCATCTCCTTCCAGTGGTCATTGAGTGTCTTTAAACTTGGGAGAGGGGAGAAAAATAAAAGCACCACATAATTAGATGAGAAAAATCATTATTTCTCTCCTCCCTTTTTACACAAATACACTAGTTGGAGGACACACATCAATGTGACATGAGGAAATTTAACTTTGAAACAATAAAGGCATAGTAGATTCAAAATAATCAAAGGGAAGCAATGGACACATTAGCATGTGTAAGTGCTCTCAGTTGTCTGATGAGGCTACTTTAACAGAACACAGGAGAGTGCTGGAAGATAACTTTCAAATATAAGGATTTTCAGACTCCTTAAAGAAAAGACTTTAGTATATTGTTGTTGCTGTTGTTAGGTGTCCTCAAGTCGGTTCTGACTCATAGTGACCCTATTTACAACAGAACAAAACACTGCCCTGTCTTGCGCTATCCTCACAGTCATTGATATGTTTGAGCCCATTATTGCAGTCACTGTGTCAATCCATCTCCATTTCCTCTTTTTGGCTGACCCTCCTCTTCACCAAGCGTGATGTCTTTCTCCAGAGATGGGTCCCCCCCCAATAACATGTTGAAAGTAGGGAGACCAAGTCTGGCCATCCTCGCTTCCAAGGAGTATATAATAAACATAAATTAAAATATTGTTTTTATGAAAGCAATTGTAGTGCTTGTGGTTTTTCCACACTCAAGAAGGCATATATGGTATCTTTTAGTGCTTCGATCTGGTCTACGCTTTTGTGTCTCCAAGTGACTGATCTCCTCAGTGGGTTTGTTGTTGTCTTTGTTAGTTGCCATTGAGTCAGCTCCAGCTCTTGCTGACCTTATGTATAACATAATAAAACTTTGCCCAGTCCTATGCCATTCTCAAAACTGTGGGGATGTTTGAGCCCATTGTTGAAGCTATGTGTCAATCCATCTCATTGAAGATTTCCCTCATTTTTGCTGACCCTCTACTTTACCTAACATGATGACTTTTTCTAACATTGGTCTTTCCTGGTGACATGTCCAAAGTATCAAAGTTGAAGTCCCAATGTTCTCGCCTCTAAGGAAGAGTTTGGTTGTATTTCTTCTAAGAGTGATTTGTTTATTCTCCTAGCAGTTCCATAAGTTTACTACATATTTAAGTTCTCATTTCCTTTACAGAATTTCTATGTGTAAAACATGAGCATAAAAAGTAAATCAGATCAATCATCTGTCACAATCCTTCACTCTACAGTCCACTATGTTTATTAACATCAACACTTAAGTAGGTACCAGCAATTTTTGGATACAAAGCAATTTTTATATATTTGATTCTAAAATACTCAGTAAGATGGCTATATATATATGTGCATTATTTTTTATTATTTGTCTCACTTAAGAAAATATGACACTGAGACTCACAGCAGTAATCGACTTCTCTAATGTAACTGTGCTTGAAAGTGGCAGAGCTGGAATTCAAACCCACTCCTCTGACTCCACATCTCAAGTTCTTCAGAATTCTTTTCTCTGTCGATTTTTCAGCATTTCAAGGTTTCACCACAATACTAGGTAACCCACCTGGGACTTTTCTTGTCAGTTTCCCTTTTCACACTAAATATATTTCCAGAAATTCACAGCTCCTCCCTGCCATATCTTCCAGCAACCTTACTCATATTGTCTTGTACCAAAGACTTAACTCATTTTTGTGCTCGTCTATTCATCTATGTGGCTGGCTAATATGTGTGAGTCTGTTAAAATACATATGGTTTGTTTTCCCAATGTCTTTAAGTGTCATCTCTGGCACTCTCAAGTTTACTTTCATGTTTGGAGAAAACAAAAGAAACAAGTAAAGCAAGAATTTGCTCTAAGTGTTACCTAGGATACAATGTTCACTACTTTAACATATGATAATCATAAAATAAATGTGACTTATTTTATTTTATTTTTACTTACTCATCTTTTAAAATAAAGATTTTGGATCACTATATCTTAAACGATGCATCTAGGGAATGTAAGAGCATTGTGTTCAGTCATATAGAACATTTTACAAATATATGTAAAAAACTAACTTAATTTTTAGAATTTTCTTAGGTATGAGGTATTCTCTCCTAATATCTTTCTAATAAGTTTATTGACATTTATTGTTCATCTCCTGTCAAGTACCAACAAAAGCCAAATAAAGGCATATTGAATAGACAGATATCAGCAACAACAACGACAACAACAACAAAAAAAACAGAAAAAAACTTGATTGAAAGACAGTCTCACAACCACCTTCTCCCCAGATCCCATAACAATAGGTAGATACGCATTTCATGTTATGTTCACGTATCATAATCATATTTTCCAACAGTAAATGCTTTCTGATTTTACATGATGAAATTAAATACATGATAAAAATCATTATATCACAGAATGCTATAAAAAGACCACGATGTTCAAGCTTTATTGAAAAATGAGTTTGTGATCTGCTCAACTAGATATTAAAGATCTCCTACAGTAGTAGTTCTTCTAAATTAGAATATCACAGAAAATCAATCAGTTGTCATCATTCCCATACGTATAAACTGACAAGATGAAAGACTAAAGACACCCAAAAGACACATAGCATGACAAAACTTCCAAGAAGAGGAAGAAGACCTTCAAAAATGTTTATGCTTTTTTGCAACTGGTGTGACTCCAAAGCATTAGCATATAGCACCAGTATCATTTCCAGTAGCCAAAGAACTGATTACAACTTACGGTGACCCCATGTATGCCAGAGTAGAACTATACCCCAGACGGTTTTCAATGGCTGATTTTTTAGAAGTAGTTGGCCAGGCCTTTTTCTAAGGTGCCTCTGGGTGGACCTGAAGTTTCAAACTTCCAGTTAGCAGCCAAGTGCATTAACCATTTGCACCACTCAGGTACTCAGGCTTTTTGATATTGTTGTTATTAGATGCCTTTAAGTCAACTCTGACTCATAGCGACCTTATGTGCAAGAGAAAGGAACACTTCCTGGACTTATGCCATGCTCAAAATCATTATTTTTTAGCCCCTCCTTGCAGCCACTGTGTCATCCCATCTCGTTGAGGGTCTTCCTCTTTTCCATTGACCCTCTACTTTACCAAGCATGATGTCCTTCTCTAGGGACTGATACCTCCTCGTAACATATCTAAAGTAGGTGAGACAAAGTCTTATGAATGGAACAAGGAGATACTCCATGGTTTAAATTCAGGAAAGGTGTATGTCAGGGTTGTATCCTTTCACCATACTTATTCAATCTGTATGCTGAGCAAATAATTCAAGAAGCTAGACTGTATGAAGAAGAATGGAACGTCAGAACTGGAGGAAGACTCATTAACAACCTGCAATATGCAGATGACACAACCTTGCTTGCTGAAAGCAGACAGGACTTGAAATATTTCTGATGGTGATCAATGACTACAGCCTTCAGTATGGATTACAACTCGACATAAAACAAAAATCCTCACAACTAGACCAATAAGCAACATCATGATAAACGGAGAAAGATTGAAGTTGTCAAGAATTTCATTTTACCTGGATCCACAATCAACACTCATGGAAGTAGTAATCTAGAAATCAAACGACACATTGCATTTGGGCAAATCTGCTGCAAAAGACCTCTTGAAAGTGTTAAAAAATAAGGATGTCACCTTGAAGATTAAGGTGCGCCAGACTCAAGCCATGGTGTTTTCAATCGCCTCGTATGCATGCAAAAGTTAGACAATGCATAAGGAAGGCTGAGAATTGATGCCTTTGAATTATGATGTTGGAAAAAAATACTAAATATACCATGGACTGCTAAAACAATGAACAAATCTGTCTTGGAAGAAGTACAGACAGAATGCTCATTAGAAGCAAGGAACACAAGACTATATCTCACATATTTTGGACAAGTTATCAGAAAGGATTAGTCCCTGAAGAAGGACATCACGCTTGGTAAAGCAGAGGGTCAGTGAAAAGGAAAAAACCCTGAGTAAGATGGCTTGACACAGTGGCTGCAAAAATGGGCTCAAGCTTAACAACGATTGTGAGGATGGCACAAGACCAGGCAGTGTTTCTTTGTGTTGTACATGAGATCACTATGATTCAGAACCAACTTGAGGGCTTCTAACAAGAACAACAATAACAGCAACATACTTCGTACATTCCTTGTTTGGATTATTAATGGATGTTTGCAGCTGTTTCTTCTCATTTTGAGTCATGCCACATCAGCAAATGAAGGTCCCGAAAGCTTCACTCCATCCACGTCATTAAGATCGACTCTACTTTGATGAGGCAGCACTTTTCCAGTCATCTTTTGAGTGCCTTCCAACCTGAGGGGCTCATTTTCAGGCACTATATCAGACAGTGTTCTTCTGCTATTCATAAGGTTTTCACTGGCTAATTTTTTCAGAAATAGACTGCCGGGTCCTTCTTCCTAGTCTGTCTTATTCTGGAAGCTCCACGGAAACCTGTCCACCAAGGGTGACCCTGCTGGTACTTGAAATACTGGCGGTAAAACTTCCAACATCACAGCAACATGTAAGCCACCACAGTATGACAAACTGACAGATGGTTATAAATAGTAGCTGCCTATAAAAAATGTGTAGACACAGCCTGTTGTTCAGGAATGGGTTAGTGAGTCTGTGTTCTGTGTCAAGCAGTTTACAGCCTTGATCTCAAGGAGCTTGTCTGTTGAATGTAGTGTGTGACCGGGCAGCAGTTAGGACGCACCATGTGCAAGGGCAGTGACAGAATCCCCTGGTATACCATCCTATGCACGTATGGAAAAGAAAATGATAGGGACTCATTAAGCAGTATGATTCTAAGGGAAGTGTAGCAGACGGAGAAGTCAGGGAAGAAGGGAGGGTGGTGGCTGGAGGCAAAGATAGCTAACGTAAAAGATGATAAGCATCTCTACAGAATCTGTGGTAATGAGCTTGAAAAGGTAGAAACAGATTTGAATGAGATTTAAATGTCAAAATTAACAAATTTTCTGCCAGATAAAATATGGGGCATTTAATGGAAAAGTAAAGTTGTCAAAGATTTCATTTTACATGGATTCACGATCACGTCCTATGAAAGCAGTTCTCAAGTAATCAAATGATGTATTGCATTGGGCAAATTCGCTGCAAAAGATCTCTTTAAAGTGTTGAAAAGCCAAGATGTCACTTTGAGGACTAAGGTGAGCCTGACACAAGCTGTGGTATTTTCAGTCACCTTGTATGCGTGGGAAAGCTGGTCAATGAATAAGGAAGACCGAAGAATTGATGCCTTTAAATTACGGTGTTGGTGAAGAATATTGAATGTATCATGGACTGCCAGAGGAAGGAACAAATCTGTCTTGAAAGAAGCACAGCCAGAATTCTCCTTGGAAGTGAGGATGGTAAGACTTTGTCTCACATACCTTGGACATGTTATAAGGAGAGACCAGTCCCTGGAGAAGGACATCATGCTTGGTAAAGCAGAGAGTCAGGGATAAAGAGGAAGAGCCTCAACGAGATGGATTGACACAGTGCCTATGATGATGGGCTCAAACATAACGATTGTGAGGATGGCATAGGACCTGGCAGAGTTTCGTTCTGTTGTACATATGGTTGCTATGGGTCAGAACCAACTTGATGGCACCTAATAACAACAACAATGAAAAAATGACCTTTTGTATAACTTCATAAACAAGGAACATATATTTAAAAGATGGAGAAGTTTTCGAGGAAGGAAAGCTGAGTTTGAACTGTTGATTTTCAGGTGCTTGAGGGACATAGTAGTCCCTGGGTGGGTTAAGCACAGTTTAAGCTCTCAAATCCTAATGGAAAGGCTGGAGGTTGAAGCCCACCCAGAGGGACCTTGGAAGAAAGGCCTCGCAATCTGTTTCCAAAAGATCACAGACTAGAAAACAGTTCTTCTCTGTACACATGAGGTCACCATGAGTCAAAATCGACTCGCTGACAATTTTTTGTTGTTGTTGTTGTTTGTTTGTTTTTTGCAGGTCATACAGGTGGAGCGATCCAGTCAGGAATAATTCTAGGAGAGCCTTTATGACTTATCCCTTAAATTGAACTCCTCTTCCATCTTTGTTTTCCTAGTTAGGACTTTCTTTTATTAACCATATTGTTGGAAAGAGGTTAAAAAAAAGTCACTCTCCAGCCCAAGAACAAAGTGAAATGCTTTGACATTGAATATGCTGTAAGTCAGATGCTGAGGGAGATGGTTGTGACTGTGTCCCCAGGTTGTTAGGGCCATCCTGGTCTATAGATGTTGCCTCAGTGTAATTATTAACAGCACTATTTGTCTTTGGTCATTATCATCATTGTTATTATCATCATCTTAGTGAGACAAATAATATTTACTTTATATAATCTCTAAAAGCTTAAAAAAGGTCCTGGATGGTGCAAATGGTTTACTTTCAGCTACTGACTGAAAGGTTGCAGTTTGAATGCACCCAGTAGCACCATGGAAGAAAGGCCTGGCAATCTGTTTCTGTAAGATTACCCCAAAGAAAATCTGTGCTTTACAGTTCTACTTTGAAGCACATGGGGTCATCATGAGTTAGAGTTTACAAGTGAAGAGCTGAAAAAGCACATTTACCAGCATTATCTAGTTTGATTTCCACAACTCAGTGGGGGCTAGTGGAGCAGAACTTATTGCCTCAATTTTAAAATAAAGACACTGGGGTTTAGGGAGCTTACGGCAGCAGGGCATGAATTCGTGTTTCTGTTGCAAAGTTGTGAGCCTCCCCCACTATGTTATGTTGCTTTCTTAACTCCTTAGCTTAACGAATTTGTGAGTTTATGATTTGATGGGGTTAAAATTGAAAAACTCAAAACTAATGGGATGTCATGAGGTGGGCCAAGGCAAATGTTAACAGGAACTACCTCCCCCCACCCCCCACATTCGTTGAGGATTTATTTATTCATTCATTCATTCATTGCATGAAACAATCTACATACAATTTTCCCCAACATGAAAATTTTCAAACATACAAAGAAGTTGAAAGAATTGTACAGTGAATATCCATATATGCACCACCTAGGTTTTATAATTAACATTTGCTATAGTTGCTTTATCATGCATCCAAACCCATGCATCCATTTGATTATTTTTTTTGATATGTGATTGTTTTCAGTGAAGGTATACACAGAAGTTTAGGTTCCTATTCAACAATTTCTACACAAATTGTTCAGTGATATTGGGTACACTCTTCACAGTGCATGAACATTATCGTTATTTCTGTTCTGGTTGTTCCGTTTAACAGGAAAGTTTTAAGAGACCCACGCTTAGCTCATAAATTCACAATTCTATGTCCAGATGTTTCTTATTGCCTACCGCGCTCTCTTCCTCCTTATCGGCCTTAGGCTGAAGTCTGCAACTTTTCTTCATCTCTTCTGCATGTGCAGGACAATAGGAAAATTTTAAAAATCTTCCTAGTGGCCGCATACTAAAAAGAAAATCTGATGAAGAGGAAAGAATGTCCTAGCAAAAATACAAAATTTTGACCTGGCTTGGAAAGATAATGCCAGCATATATCTATATTTACTTCATACCTCACAGAACATAACCATGCTATTCCTTCATTTCATGTTTACAAGATAGTTTGTAGCAATATTAAGTCTGAGGGAACCTGCTACACTCCTCCAGTTCTTCAGATTCTGAAGTGTGAATTTTGCTACAATTGTTGCATCCAGATTCTTTATGAGAAACTGATGTTCACAAATGGGTACTAAATAATCCCTGTTGTTGTTGTTAGGTATTGTTGAATTGGTTCCAACTCATAGTGAACCCATGTACAACAGAACGAAACACTGCCTGGTCCTGCACCATTCTCACAATTGTTGCTATGCTTAAGCCTGTAGTTTTGGCCACTATGGTAATCCATCTCGTTGAAGGTCTTCCTCTTTTTTGATGACCCTCTACCAAGCATGATGTCCTCCTCATCATGGGACTGGTCCCATCATCAGAGCGACTGGTCTTTTTCTGATAATATGTCCAAAATATGTGAGACATAGTCTCGCCATCCTTGATTCTAAGGAGCATTCTGGCTGTACTTCTTCCAAGACAGACTTGTTGATCTTCAGGCAGTCCATGGTACATTCAATACTCTTCACCGACACCCTAATTCAAAGGTATCAGTTCTTTTTCAGTCTTCCTTAGTCATTGTCCAGCTTTTGCATATATTTAAGGTGATTGAAAATACCACAGCTTGGGTCAGACGCACCTTAGTCCTCGAAGTGTCATCTTTCCTAAAAGAAGTCTTATGCAGCAGATTTGCCCAGTGCAATACTGTGTTTGATTTCTTGAATGCTGCCTCCTTTGTGGATCCAAGTAAAATGAAATCCTTGACAATTTCAACATATTATTTGCTTATCATGATGTTGCTTATTGGTCCAGTTGTGAGGATTTTTGTTATCTTTATGTTGAGGTGTAATCCATTCTGAAGGATGTAGTCTTTGATTTCATCAGCAAGTGCTCAAGTCTTCTTTACTTTCAGCAAGTAAGGTTGTGTCATCTGCATATTGCAGGTTGTTACTGAGTCTTCCTCCAATCCTGAGGCCTCATTCTTCTTCATATGGTCCAGTTTCTCAGATTATTTGCTTAGCCTACAGATTGAATAAGTATGGTGAGAGGATACAACCCTGACACTCAGCTTTTCTGACTTTAAACCACAATTTACCACCTTGTTCTGTTCAAATGACTGCCTCTTGACAAGGCTTTTTTGTTGTTCTTGTTTTATTATTATTTTTACATTTCAGAAAAGAAGATATTAAATTACAGAGCCCACAACTTTACAAACAAATTTGAGTTCTATTCAACGTTATATTTTTTTTTCTCACATGTATTCCTTTACAAATTTTTTTAAGCATATGCCTTTTAGAGAAATTCACAACAGATACAGAAAGAAGCAAGGGGTGTAGGCCAAAGGTCCAGGTAACTGTTGTGAGTCTTTTGTTTGAATAACAATAGTTGAGAAGAATCAGACTCACAGGCATGCATTATTCTAAGCTTTGACCTCTTGCACCTGAGTCCCAGGTTTTTTTTTTGCTCACCTCCAGGAATGAGTTAGGAAGCATGCCCTTTCCTTTCTATGTATCTCTGTATTGTTCTTCAGAGCTTGCCACCTTGACCTCAGTTTTTCAATTATCTTTTCACTGCTTTACTCATTTGTATCACTCCCCCAAGTACATTTAAAGCATTAATGTAAAAAAAAAAAAAAAAAAAAAAACTAATGCACGATAATACAGTGTAGTGCACTAAATACTCACTGTTTGCAGTCAGATGACCCAGGTTGAAGGTCTGGCTGGATTGCGGATGATAACCTGTGTGACCCTGAGCAACCTATTTCATTAGGATGAGTCTCAGGCTTCTCATCTGTGAAACTTGGATAAGAATTGCTGTTCCTCCTGCCTCCCTAGATTTTCTCTGTGAGCAAAATGGACAATAGCTATGAACTCAAGAGTACCATGCAATTTCTGGTAGTGTTTCTCTTGATTATAATTATTACTAAAATCATGATGATAGCTACAATTTAAGAAGAACTTACTGTGTGCCAAGGATTATACTAACTATTGCATGTAAATGAGCATATTTGAGCTTTACAACAAATATATGAAGTCATTTTATT
Organism: Trichechus manatus latirostris; assembly: GCF_000243295.1. NCBI lineage: Eukaryota > Metazoa > Chordata > Mammalia > Sirenia > Trichechidae > Trichechus > Trichechus manatus. The sequence goes on from NW_004444086.1 coordinate 6,333,366, forward strand.
TCTTTTTTTCCTTCCATTTTGCAGATGAGAAAATTAAGAAGTCCAGAGATGAGTTAATATGCACAAGTCTCATAAAAAGTGATTAAGCTGGGGTTGAAACTCTGGAATGTCTGACTCTCAAATTAGTCTTCCTAACCAAAATGGAACTTGAAATAATTTCAAAAGTTTATATGTCCTTTATCAAACCAGAGAAGACCTAATCATCTGCTTCTGCCTCACACAATATTCTAATGCTTAAATTTAAAAATATTATCATATTTACAGATATAAAAGTTAGAATTTCAATATATATTTTGGGGGGACACAATTCAATCCATAACACCACATTAAATAGATTAAAGAAGAAATTTTTGCATAGGTGAAGAGAAAGGACTAGATAAAATTCAATACACATTGGTGATTTTAAAAATTAGACAGCAAATTAAGAGTAAAAAGATAACTTCTTTAACTTAATAAGGATTGCTTTCTCAAAAAGCAAAAAAAAGTTTATACTAAATGTTGATACTTAAAAGCATTACATTTTATTTCAAAAATCAAACACAAGAACAAAAGTAAGAAAGCCAGTATCACAACTTTAGTAAATACTGTATTTGAGGTGCTATCTAATGAAATACAATAAAAACTCTTTGCCATTGAGTCGATTCTGACTCATAGCTACCCTATAGGAGAGATTTTAGAACTGCCCCACAGGGTTTTCAAAGAGCAGCTGGTGGATTCAAACTGCCGATCTTCTGGTTAGCAGCTGTAGAGTTAAAGACATAGGTAACAAAGAAGAAACAACAAAACTATCCTTATTTGTAGAAAATTAGTTGATTTTGAGCACAGCTTTGAACCGGTTCTTCACAGTTCAGTCATAGCCTAGGAAGTGAAACCGGAACAAACTGAATGTTTGCAATTTGGGTGCTCTGAAATGGTAACCAGAATGGGAAAAATTACAGGTCAAAACCCTGCTAGAAATTTAATCTACCTCTGAGAAAACAAGGGCAGCATACAGGTTGCATAGCAACCGTACTTCTTGCCTGTCAGATTTTGAGAAATGTTGGAAACAATGGTGTCCTGCTCAAAGATGGCAGCTGACCATGCCACTTTGAATGTGCCTTGCTATCCACAGCCCTGCCAAAAATCCAATCTCAGGCATCAGGCTCCTAAAAGGGCTCACTTTGGCTCTTCCAAGTCTCCCACTCCTGGATTTGGGACAGTAATATTTCCCTTTCCAGTGATTTTTCTGGTGCACCCAAATTGTAAACATTTGGGTCTGTTCTAGTTTCTCTTTACTGGCTATGAATGAACTAGCTTGAACAGCTTTGAAGCCCTGATTTTGAGTTCATCTAAAGGGAGGTCATTGTGAATGGGCCGGATTTAATCAGGTGAAAGATGTTATAAAAAGGACCAGGCCCTCTCTGAGGAGAGAAACTCTCTGTTGTCACTGGCTTTGAAAAATAAGCTGATCTCATGACAAGGAACTACAGTCAGTCTCTGACAGTTGAGAGTGGCTTACGGAGACAGCCAGCAGAATGCTAGATCCCTCAGTCTTTCAGCCACAAGGACATTAATTCTTCCAACAACCTGAATGAGCTTGGAAATGGATTCTTCCCCAGTCAAGCCTCCAGATAAAAACACGGACCCACTGATAACTTGATTGCAAGCTGGTAACACCTTTGAGCAAAGGACTCAGCTAAGTCATGCCTGGACTCTTCACTCATGGAAATTGTGAACTAATAAATATGTGTGTAGTTTTAAGCTGCTTCTTTAGGGGCAATTTGTCATGCAGTGATAGAAAACTGATACAGTGAAAGAGTTATTCCATGGTATCAAAGAGAAAAATTATTAACACAGACTTTGATTTTAGAGTTTTTCTTACCCATGAAACCAAATATTAACCATAAAAATTCCTGACCAAATCCTGCCAGTGGCTTTTTTAATCCAAAGTTGCTAATCATTTCTTTCCTGTTCAAAGTCTGGCTGACTTAATTTAAATTTCAAAAGATATCATGGCTGCAGATGGGTGGAGGCCTGAGACTACCTTGTAACTGTTTATCAGGTGATGTCAGTAAAAGAGGGAAGGCAGGGTTCAAGCAAACATGTTAAGATTAGCCGGTGGTTATTTTTGTATTCTTCATCCTCTTCTCTTTATAAGCTTCATTGTAACTAGCCAACTTCGAGCCTTTTTTTTTGGAATCAGAATGGTCTCCCTGGATGCATTTAGAATAACAGCTCAGAATAAACCTTATGTTTCAGTTTCTTTGAGTTCTGGTTATTTTTAACAATGGTCACGGAGAAAATTCAGAAATGATTTAAGACATGGGTCACATTTTATGTTTGGTGGTTGGAAGCTGAGAAAGCTTTCTAGTATTCCAAGGAATGACAAGCCTTGTTTCTGGGAACACTGTTGACAGTGCCAGAGAGGACTGGCAGAGAGGCCAGGGGTTAAAGAAAAACAATCTGATGTTCAGAGGGTGAACTGACTTGCTCAAAAACATACAAGTCTTATCAGTGTTAGTGTTTAAACAGAGATCTTCTGACCCTCCCATCCAATGGGTTTTCACATATTTTAATGCTTCTTTCAAAAACCATAATTTTTAAGTGAGTAAATATGTAAATAGAATTATTTTGATAATGCATGAATTAAAAATAATTATACAAAAGTATCTTGTATATCCAGAAAATCAAGCCAAGTGTTTTCGATTCTTTTTGTCTTAAAGAATATGGACAATTTTCTGCATTCTTCTGACTCTTTGTTTATAGACACACCATCAAGACATGCAGAGTTGAATTGAAACATAGAAGGAAATTGAATTTGGCATGAAGCTAAATGAATAAATACTAGCCTGTAAGATTTCTTTATTAGCAATGATGCTTTCTAATTCTTTAACTGGTTAATTGAGTTGCATTTACTGCTGCTGCAGTTAGGGGCTTAGAGTACTGATTCAACAGGAAATCCACCTATGTACCCAAGAAAGCTTGGAAATTTGGATTATGGTTAAACTTTTTAAAAAAATATGCAGAGTTTGATAAAGCCATCTTTTGCTTTCCCTGACCATCCAAAGTCCTTTTTTTGTACAATGGAGATGCAATTACAAACACTGACCTGCAACGATACTATTATTACCCAAACAGACTGCCTCTTTACTCTCAGGACAAAGGACCGAATGTTTGAAGAAACATGAAGAAAGTGAGATAGAAGACTACTCTTATATTTTCCAAAGGTATAATTCAGTGCATTTTTTGCTTTGAAAAACTTGAAGGAAGGTAAATTGATTCACTCCATAGTCTGATTTTTATTCCCTTTGCTGTATAAGTAAATAAAGATGTTTAAATAGGCGAAAAGAGCACTCTAGAGTGGAGAGAGTCCCTGAGGGGAACAAATTTTTAAGCTTTGGAATACTAACCAAAAGGATGGTGGTTCAAACACACCCAGAAACACCTCAGAAGTAATGCCTGGCAATCTGTGTTCAAAAGGTCACAGCCTTGAAAACCCTATGGGGCAGCTCTACTCTGCATACATGGGGTCCCCATGATTTGGAATTGACTTGACAGAAACGATCAACAATACAGAAAACCAATAAATCAAACCTATTGCCATCGAGTTGATTCCAACTTACAGTGACCCTGAAAGACAGAATAGAACTGCCCCATAGGGTTTCCAAGGAGTGGCTGGTGGATTCGAACTGTCTACCTTTTGGTTAGCAGCCAATCTCTTAACCACTGCATCACCAGCAGAGGGTAACAGAAGAGCACAGAGAAATCACATACTACACTGAGTAGTATCCAGTAAACTAAGATTGGGTAATTGCTGGTTTGAGTGTCAAGACTTTCCAAAGGTCTTAGTTCAGCCATAAATAAACCAGAACATATTCAGAAGGGAAGAAAGAGCCTATAAGCAAAGTCCTGGTGGGATCACACGCTTTGATACACTTCCATCACTCTACTAACGTTTCAGAGACTCTTTAGGCACACCGTCACTTAAACCCTGGAGTCTTCTCTACACCTATTGGTGAGTTGTAAGGGCATGGGATTGAATTTGAGCAGAAATAGAATGGGGTCTGCTGAGAATGAAACTAGGTATTACCCTGAAAGGCAGGTGTCTGAACCCCTATTTTACAGAAGATAATGCTGAGGGTGGCAAGATTAAAATGGCTATGGTCACCAGGTAGATGTTAGAAACGTTCTTTTCAAAGTGGGATTACTTGGTTATGCCCTAGTCCGAGACTTTCTCCAGAAGAAATAATACCTAATTATCTGCAGGGTCACTATGAGTCGGAATCAATTTGACAGCAACAGGTTTGGTTTTAATTTGGTGATCCATAGTCTTAGGAGCCCTGGTGGTTCAGTGGTTAAGCACTCAGCTGCTAACCGATAGGTCAGTGGTTAGAACTCACCAGCGACTCCAAAGGCAGTTGGCTTCTGTAAAGATTTACAGCCCTGAAAACCGTACGGTGCAGTTCTACTTTATCCTACAGGGTCGTTACGAGTAGGAATCGACTCGATGGCAATGTGTTTGTTTGTTTTGATTATTCATATTCTGGAGTCCCAGGGTGGTGCAAATGGTTAATGCTCTCACCTGCTAACCAAAAGGTTGAAGGTTTGAGTCTACCCAGAGGTGCCGTGGAAGAAAGGCCTGGTGATCTACTTCCAAAAAATCAGCCACTGAAAGCCCTATGGAGCATAGTTCTACTCTAACACGCATGGGGTTCCCATGGGTCAGGGTGAACTCCACGGCAACTGGTTTGATTTTTGTTTGGTATCCATATTCTAAAAGTACATCTGTATTCCAAATTAAGGCATATCTTTTTAACTTGAAAAAATTCCTAGTTGGTTCTGCTATCTTAAGATTCAGATTCTGATCTAAACTGCTATGGCGTCTCATTTATTTATGGGTTGTAGGGCATGCTAAGGAGAAACTCAGTGGGCCTGGAAAAAATGTCTGCATAGTGAATTTGTCCGGCAATAAAAATACAATTACTGTTTTTTCAGAGTTTCTTTGAGATGGCCGACGTATATACATTCTCTTAACATGTACTTAATTAACAATTGCAAGTTGTAAGTACTGGTGCATGTGGTTACTCTATGCATAAAAAATAAAAATATTTCAAACATGTTCATTATCTTGACAACAGTGATGACATCATATTCATTGTATTGCCAAGAGACTAGAATTTTATTTGATATTTAGGGTGGCATAGTGGTTAAGAGCTTGGGTGCTAACCAAAAGGTTGGCAGTACGAATCCACCAGGCACTCCTTGGAAACCCTATGGGGCAGTTCTACTCTGTCCTGCGGGTCACTATGAATCAGAACCCACTCAGCAACCAGAGTAGCTCAGAAATATTATTCTTCTTCATTTCCACCTCCCCCAGTGCTTTACAATTGATTTGCAAATGAATGCTACAGATTCAAATGGGACTAAATTGGTTCTATAACATAAAAGTAATCCTAGCACAGCACTTGACACAATAGGGTGTCAGAGCTAATTCTTTTGTATGCCACCCTGGTTCCATCCCAAGCTGCCATCTTGTTTGAGAATCTTTGGAATTTTAAATTTGAATTCCTGGGACTTCTGAAGTGTTTCAACAATCTTCATTTCAATTTTTGATGACTGGTAAAAATCCTTTTCTGATTTCTGGACCTGTCTAAAATACTTTTCGTTATGATGGTCTCATATGAAAACTGCATTGCATTTAACACTTCCATTTATCACAGCCTGCATTGCTGGGCAGAAATTATGAATCATTAAACAAGTAATTGTGCTGTTAGACTTGTGTTACACAACGTTTGTTCTCAGTCTCTTAGACACATTTCTACTTAATATGTTAAACTTCAAATAATCTCCCACCCCCTTAGAAAATGAATAATAGTCAAATATATATATGAGTAAGTTCACAAGGGGAAAAGTTACAAAAATTCCCATTTGACAACAGATGTTCTGCTTGTGCAGTTGGTGTAGATTTTTGCAAATGAATATGAATTGAAAAAGGAGATCAGCAGTTTTCCCCGACAATGCCCTTGTGAAAATTTGGCATCTGCATATTTTTCTAGTTAAAAGAATAATCCTAGGACACTAATTTACTCTAACCACTTAGACATCATTTGGCTTCACAACAACAGAAAACTGAGCTCTGTGAAGTGAGGTCCATTTCCTATTTATGGGATGTAATATACAGCGCTCGGTGGCAATGCACCGAACTTTAAAAAAAGAGTTCAAACAAATGTAAAGAGCAGGGACACTGGCAGGATGGTTCTTTGCCCTGAATGACAATTTGAATTTAATTACAAATGATATCCATATGCATTTTCTATCAGCATTCCCAGAAAAACACCCAGCCTTGTCCTTCTCTTCTGTAGCACTTCAATACCTTATTTGTATTCTCTTATTGACTAAGCCAAACCCTCTTGTGATTATTGGTTTGCAAATCTTTCTCTCCCACTAGAGAGATGTTAAGGAGCCCTGGTGGCTCAGTGGTTAAGTGCTCAGCTGCTAACCAAAAGGTATACTGTTTGAACCCACCAGCTCAGCTGCTCAGAGGGAGAAAAGACCTGGTGATCTCTTCCTGTAAAGATTATCAACTTCCACCCCCACCCTGTTGTTATCAAGTCGATTCCAACTCATAGCGACCCTATAGGACAGAGCACAACTGCCCCATAGGGTTTCTTGGCTGTAATCTTTGGGGACACAGACTGCCACATTTTTCTCCTGCAGAGCTGCTGTTTGGGTCAAACTGCCAACTGTCGGGGCAGTTCTACTCCATCTTACAAGATTGCTGTGAGTCAGAATCCACTCTATGGCAAGTAACAACAACAGAGAGATGCTGAGGACAGTGAACTGTTCACATTCATTTGCATATAGCTAGGATTTAGTCCAGTAGCCCATCTCAAGCGTTATGTGAATAATATATGTATGTTTAATTTATAGGGTTTCTTTCTCATCGTAAATCTCAGGGTTATGTCATTTCCCTTAAACACCAGTCCTGGTCTGTATTTCTTTCTCCTTAAATTTCAAAGCACTTAAATTCGGTAACCACAAAGATAGCATTTGATCTTGTAGTACGTATTGTTCTTTAGTTCGTTCTTTTTTTTTTTTTATTGTTGTAGTTTAAGTGAAAGTTTACAATTCAAGTTAGTCTCTCATGCAAAAATTTATACATACATTGTTATGTGACCCTAATTGCTCTCCCTATAATGTGACAGCACATTCCTCCCTTCCACCCCGATTTCCCAAGTCCATTCAATCAGCTCCTAACCCTCTCTGCCTTTTCATCTCACCTCGGGACAGAAGCTGCCCATTTAGTTTCATGTATCTACTTGAGCTAAGAAGCACACTCTTCACAAGTATTTTATGTCCCACAGTCCAGTCCAATCTTTGTCTGAAGAGTTGGCTTCCGGAATTGTTTTATTTCTGGGTTGACAAAGAGTCTGGGGGCCGTGCTTTCTGGGGTTCCTTCGGTCACACTCAGACCATTAAGTCTGGTCTTTCTACTAGAATTTGAGTTCTGCATCCCACCCTTCCCCTGCTCCATCAGGGACTCTCTGTTGTCTTCCCTGTCAGGCGGTCATTGGTGGTAGCCGGGCACCATCCAGTTCTTCTGGTCTCAGGCTGATGAAGTCTCTGGTCTATGTGGCCCTTTATGTCTCTTGGGCTAACACTGTCCTTTTGTCTTTGGTGTTCTTCATTCTCCTTTACTCCAGGTGGTTTGGACCAGTTGATGAATCTTAGATGGCCGCTCACAAGCTTTTAAGACCCCAGACACCACTCACCAAAGTAGGATGCAGAAACTTTTCTTAATGAACTTTGTTATGCCATTTGATCTAGATGTCTCCTGAAAGCATGGTCCCCAGACCCATACCCCTGCTACTCTGTCCCTCAAAGTGTTTAGCTGTATTCAGGAAACTTCTTAGCTTTGGTTTAGTCCCTGACTTCCCCTGTGGTGTGTGCTGTCCTTCCCTTCACCCAAGATAGTTCTTGTCTACTATCTAGTTAGTGAATAATACTCGCCATCCCTCCTCACCATCGTAACCATCAAAGTATGTTTTTGTCTGTGTTTAAACTTTTTCTTGAGTTCTTATAATAGTTTTATAGAGTATATGTCCTTCTGTGACTGACTAAATTCACTCAGCATAATGCCCTCCAGATTCTTCCATGTTATAAGATGTTTCAAGGATTCATAGTTGTTCTTTATCTTTGGGTAGTATTCCATTGTGTGAATATACCATAATTTGTTTATCCATTTGTCTGTTGATGGGCACCTAGGTTGTTTCCATCTTTTTGCTATTGTCAACAGTGCTGCAATGAACATGGGTGTGCATATTTCTATTCCTGTGACAGCTTTTATTTCTCTTGGATATATTCCAAGGAGTGGGATTGCTGAATCTTATGATACTTCTATTTCTAGCTTTTTAAGGAAGTGCCAAATCGATTTCTAAAGTGATTGTACAGTTTTACACTCCCACCAACAGTTTATAAGTGTTCCAGTCTCTCCACAACCTCTCCAGCATTTACTATTTTGTGTCTTTTGGATTAATGCTAGCCTTGTTGGGGTGAGATGGTATCTCATTGTAGTTTTGATCTGCATTTCTCTAATGGCTAATGATTGTGAGCATTTCTTCATGTGTCTGTTAGCCACCTGAATGTCTTCTTTGGCAAAGTGCCTGTTTATATCCTTTGCCCATTTTTTAATTGGGTTGTCTTTTTGTTGGTGAGGTTTTGCAATATCTTGTAGATTTTAGAGATTGGACGCTGATCGGATTTGTCATAGCCAAAAATTTTTTCCCAGTCTCTATGTTGTCTTCAGACTTTTTTAGTGAAGTCTTTTGATAAGCATAAGTGTTTCATTTTTAGGAGCTCGCAGTTATCTAGTCTCTCTTCTGGTGCTTGTGCATTGTAACTTATGCTTTGTATTCTGTTTATGTCATGTATTAGGGCTCCTAGTGTTGTCCCTGTTTTTTTCTTCCATGATCTTTATCGTTTTCCATTTTATGTTTAAGTCTTTGATCCATTTTGAGTTAGTTTTTGTGCATGGTATGAAGAATGGGTCTTGTTTCAGTTTTTTGCAGATGGATATCCAGTTATGCCAGCACCATTTGTTAAAAAGACTGTCTTTTCCCCAGTTAATGGACTTCAGGCCTTTGTCAAATATCGGCTGCTTATAGGTGGATGAATTTATGTCTGGATTCCCAATTCTGATCCATTGGTCTATGTATCTGTTGTTGTACCAGTACCAGTCTGTTTGACTACTGTGGCAATATAATAGTTTTCTAAATTCAGGTAGTGTGAGGCCTCCCACTTTGCTCTTCTCTTGAGTAATTCTTTTCTTATATAGGAACTTTTCCCTTTCCGTATGAAGTTGGTGATTTTTTTCTCCATCTCATTTGAAAATGCCATTGGAATTTGGATTGGGATTACATTGTATCTGTAGATCGTTTTGGGTAGAATCGACATTTCCACAATGTTGAGTCCTCCTATGCATGAGCAAGGTATGTTTTTCTACTTACGCAGGTCTCTTTTGGTTTCTTGCAGTAGTGTCTTGTAGTTTTCATTGAATAGGTCTTTTACATCTCTGGTTAGATTTATTCCTAAGTATTTTATCTTCTGGGGGGCTATTGTAAATGGTAATGATTTGGCAATTTCCTCTTTGAAGTTCTTTGCTGATGTAGAGTAATCCAATGGATTTTTGTATGTTTATCTTGTATCCTGAAACTTTGCTGAAATCTTCTATTAGTTCCAGTAGTTTTCTTGAGGATTCTTTGGGGTATTCTATGTATAAGATTATATCATTGCAAATAGAGATACTTTTACTTCTTCCCTACCAATTTGGATGCCCTTTATTTCTTTTTCTAGCCTAATTGCTCTGCCTAGGTTCTCCAGCACAGTTGTGAATAAGAATGGTATTAAAGGACATCCTTGTCTGGTTCCTGTTCTCAAGGTGAATGCTTTCAAACTCTCTCCATTTAGGATAGTGTTGGCTATTGGCCTTGTATAAATGCCCTTAATCATGTTGAGGAATTTCCTTTGTATTCTTACTTGGTTGAGAGTGTTTATCATGAATGGGTGTTGGACTTTGTCAAATGCCTTTTCTGCGTTGATTGATAAGATCATGTAGTTTTTGTCTTTTGCTTTATTAATGTGATGGATGACATTGATTTTTGTCTAATGTTAAACCATCCTTGCATACCAGGTATAAATCCCACTTGATCATGGTGAATTATTTTTTGAATACTTTGCTGAATTCTATTGGTTAGAAATTTTTTTGAGGATTTTTGGGCCAATGTTCATGAAGGATATTGCTCCATAATTTTCTTGTTTTGTGGTGTCTTTACCTGGTTTTGGTATCAGGGTTACGCTGGCTTCATAGAATGAGTGGGAGTATTATATCCTTATCCCTTTCTATGCTCTGAAATACCTTTAGTAGTAGTGTTATTAACTCTTCTCTGAAAGTTTGGTAGAATTCTCCAGTGAAGCCATTTGGGCCAGGGCTTTGTTTTCGTTGGGAGTTTTTTTAATTACCTTTTCAATCTCTTCCTTTTTTATGGGTTTATTTAGTTGTTCTATCTCTGTTTGTGTTAGTTTAGGCAGGTAGTGAGTTTCTAGAAATTTGTCCATTTCCTCTAGGTTTTCAAATTTGTTAGAGTACAATTTTTCATAGTATTCTGTTATGATTCTTTTAATTTCAGCTGGGTCTGTTGTGATATCCCCCATCTCATTTTTCATACAGGTGATTGCTTCCTCTCCTGTTTTTCTTTGGTCAGTTTGGCCAATGGTTTACCAATGTTGTTGATCTTTTCAAAGAACCAGCTTTTGGTCTTGTTAACTCTTTCAATTGTTTTTCTATTATCTGTGTCATTTAATTCTGCTCCAATTCTTATTATTTCCTTTCTTCTGGCACTTGAGGGCTTTTTTTGCTGCTCTCTTTCTACTTGTTTGAGTTGTAGGCTTAATGGTTTGATTTTGGCCCTTTCTTCTTTTTGGATGTGTGCATTTATTTCTATAAACTGACCTCTGAGCAATGCTTTTGCTGTGTCCTAAAGGTTCTGGTAGGAAGTGTTTTCATTCTAGTTTGATTCTATGAATTTATTTTTCCATCCTTAATTTCTTCTATAACCCAGTAGCTTTTGAGCAAGGTGTTGTTCAGTTTCCATATGTTTGGCTTTTTTTTCCTTGCTTTTTCTGTTGTTGATTTCTACTTTTATGACTTTATGGTCAGAAAAATCACTTTGTAATATTTCAATGCTTTGGATTTTGTTAAGGCTTGCTTTATGGCCTAATATGTTGTCTATTCTGGAGAATGTTCCATGTGCATTGGAAAAGAAAGTATATGTGGCTGATGTTGGGTGGAGTGTTCGGTATATGTCCAATAAATCAAGTTGGTTGATTGTGGCATTTAGATCTTCCGTGTCTTTGTTGAGCTTCTTTCTGCATGTTCTATCCTTCACTGAAAGTGTTGTGTTGAAGTCTACTACTATTGTGGAGCTGTCTATCTCTCTTTTCAATGCTGTTAGAGTTTGTTTTATGTATTTTGGACACCTGTTGTTGGGTGTATAAACATTTATTATAAATATGTCCTCCTGGTGTAATGACCCTTTAATTATTATATAGTGTCCTTCCTTATCCTTTGTGTTGGATTTTACTTTAAAGTCTATTTTGTCAGAGATTAATATTGCCACTCCTGCTCTTTTTGAGTGTTGTTTGCTTGATAATTTTTTTTTCCATCCTTTGAGTTTTAGTTTGTTTGTGTCTTTAAGTCTAAGGTATGTCTCTTGTAGGCAGCATATAGACGGATCATGTTTTTTTATCCATTCTGCCACTCTCTGTCTCTTTATTGGTGCATGTAGTCCACTTACATTCAGCGTAATTATTGGTAGGTATGAGTTTAATTCCGTCATTTTGATATCTTTTTTTGTGTGTTGTTGACAGTTTCTTTGTTCCACTTAATTTTCTGTGCTGAGTCATTTTTCTTTATGTATTTTCTTTTCATCTTTTTCATTGTTGTTGATTTTGTGTTTGCTGAGTCTTTATATTTTTGTTGTTTTTTATTTTGTCGTGTAGGATTGATAGATTCCTTTCTTGTTACCTGAATATATACGACTATTTTTCTAAGTTTATACCAGTCTTTTATTTCTTTATATCAACGTGAATTTCTCTCCGTATGGAAAATCTATGTCTACATCTTTTAGTCCTCCTTTTTTTTTTAATGTTGTCATTTTTCACATATTGACTTCTCTGTTTCCCTGTTTTCAGTGTTTTAGCTTTGATTAATTCTTGTGACTTCCCTATCTGGGTTGATATCTCATTGCTCTGTCTTGTGTTCTAGTCTTGGATTGTTATCTGATATTATTGATTTTCTAACTGGTGGACTCCCTTTAGTATTCCCTGTAATTTAGGTTTGGTTTTTGCAAAGTCCTTAAACTTCTGCTTATCTGGAAATGCCTTAATTTTGCCATCATATTTGAGGGAGAGTTTTGCTGGATATATAATTCTTGGCTGGCAATTTTTTTCTTCCAAGACTTTATATATGTCATCCCTTTGCCTTCTTGCCTGCAGGGTTTATGCTGAGTAATCTGAGCTTATTCTTATTAACTCTCTTTTGTACATGACTTTTTGTTTATCCCTAGCCGCTCTTAAAATTCTCTCTTTATCTTTGGTTTTGGCAAGTTTGATTATGTCTTCGTGACTTTCTTTTGGGATCTACCTTATGTGGGATTCAATGAGCATCATCAAATGAGCATCTTTCACTATATTAAGGAAGTTTTCTGACAAGAAATCTTCAACAACTAGCAGAAAGACTTAGGGACTTCATACCACCAAGAAAGAAGCACCGGGAGCATAGCGCATCCTTTGGACCCAAGGTTGTTGCACTGAGAAGCTCCTCGACTAAGGGAAAATTGATGACAAGGACCTTCTCCCAGAGCTGGCAGAGAGAGAAAGCCTTCCCCTGGAGCTGGGGCCCTGAATTCAGACTTTTAGCCTCCTAGAGTGTGAGAGAATAAATTTCTCTCCATTAAAGCCATCCACTTGTGGTATTTCTGCTATAGCAACACTAGATAACTAAGACACCACACGTGTGATAGGGTAGAACTGCTCCATAGGGTTTTTTTGGCACAATCTTTACAGAAGCAGATCACCCGGTGGGTTTGAGCCACCAATCTTTTGGCTAATAATCAAACAAAAATTGCTTGTGCCTCATGGAAGCCCCATAGACACATCCAAACTCCCTGAGGAACTGAATTGCTGGGCGGAGGGCTGTGGGGACCATGGTCTCAGGGAACATCTAGCTCGATTGGCATAACACAGTTTATAAAGACAATGTTTTACATTCTACCTTGGTGAGTAGAGTCTGGGGTCTTAAAAGCCTGGGAGCGGCCACCTAAGATACTCTACTGGTCTCATCCCTTCGGGAGCAAGGGAGAATGAAGGGAACAAGATACAAGGAAAAGATTAGTCCAAAGGGCTAATGGACCACAGCTACCAAGGCCTCCATCGGACTGAGTCCAGTACAGCTAGATGGTGCCTGGCTACCACCACTGACTGCTCTGACTAGGATCACAACAGAGGGTTCTGGACAGAGAGGGAAAAGGATGTAGAGCATAATTCTAACTCACAAAAAAAAAGGCCAGATTTACTGGCCTAAAGGAGACTGGAGAAACCCCAAGAGTATGGCCCCCAGACACACTTTTAACTCAGTAGTGAAGTTATCTCCGAGGTTCACCATTCAGCCTGAGAGTGGACAGCCCCGTAAAACCAAATGGGACTAATGAGGTACAGTAGTCAAGTGACAAGGGCCAGAAAGCAGAAGGGGACAAGGAAGTTGGTGATAGGGAACCCAAGGTTCAGCAAGGATATTGTTGATCTGTTGTGAGGGTGTTAACCATTGTCATAGGGCAACATTTGTAGTAACTGTTAAATGAGAAACTATTTTGTTCTGTAAGCCTTCATCAAGTGAGAATAGCAGCACAATTGGAAGAGCATTGTCAATGTCACTGAACTGTGCATGTAAAAAAAATTTTTGAAATGGGGTATCTTTGGCTATGTGTATTTTCACCAAAAAAAAAAAAAAAATGGTTGAGAAGTTAGAGGGTTGACATGTTGTGAGGTTGTTAACCAATGTCATAAAACAATATGTGTACTATTGTTTCATGAGAAACTATTTGTTCTGTAAGCCTTCACCTGAAGTACAATAAAAAAAAAAAAAAAAAAAAACCTTTGTTGAAAATAAAAAAAAAAAAAAAATTGCTTGTGCCATCCAGAGACCTCCACAGAATAAATACTATGTAAGTTTTTTTTTTTTTTTTAATTATTGTTGTGTTAGTTAATCAATAAATGCATGCCAACCTCTATGAGGTCGGGTGAAGATAAATGATTTTACAGTGATAATTTGAGAAATATTTCCTCTAATTTCCAAAGTTCATAAAGGGTATTAGTTCTTTTATAATTAGAAAATAATTTGAAATAAAAAACAAAACTGTATAAAGCATGGTGATATATTGAGGCACAATTGTCATGAATGCATGAATCGATGAATCAATCAAGTTATCTATCTTGCTTAAAAAACAAAACAAAACAACAATAACAACAACAAAGAAGTGTTACAAAGTAGAAGTGAGCTCCGTAGGGTTTTCTTGGCTATAATCTTTACGAATGTTGATTGCCAGGACTTTCTTCAGCAATGCCGTTGGGTTCAAACTTCCAACCTTTCAGATAGTAGAGGAGCACAAACCATTTGCACCACCCAAGACTTAAATATAATTAAAAAGTTATAAACAAGTGAAATTGTTTTTTTCCTCGAAAGTTATAAACAAAGAATTGTTTTTTCCTCTAGTCTTTCTGAGGTTAGGAAAAAAAGAAAGTAACAAATCAAGTTTACTTGGTGAGGTCAGCTGCAATTCTGCTTCATTCAAGTTAGAACTCATAGACAGTGATTTTTAATAGTTTTAAATTGTTCTGGGTCCTCATGTGAGCCATAAAAAACAGGGCCTTCTCTATTAATTTATATTTAGGGCTAATTTCTTTCCTATCTTTATGAAAACTGAGCTATAGTGTAAGAGGCAAAACACAGGGCCAGAAGTATGGAAGCCAGGACTCGTTTTCTAGGTCTGCTTCTTATTATAGTCACCTTGAGCAAGTTGCTGACTTCTCTGAAACTTTGTTGTCTCACTTGAAAATGAAGAGAAAAGTAAAAAATGTGTGCGTAGGGTCTCACACAATGTTTGGCACAGTAGACGTGCTGTGAAGCATATTTCCACCACTCCCAGTGTTTCTTCGTCATGAAGCCATAATTTATTTATTCAAAATAGAACCATGTGATTTTTCATAACTTTTCTTAGAAATCCCAGCATTTCTTTTTCCTTGGAAGTTTAGTAATTGGCATCACTGGCAGCCAAGCTTTATTAGAAATTTATATTTGAAAACCACTCAGGGTCCTTGAAAACATCTGATTCCATGTTCCTTCTAGTACTTCAGTTATCCTTGAAACAGCCCTCTAATCTGAACGTACACATTTTTCTGGACTATCTCCATTTTCCAGGAATTCCCTCTTTCCGCAGACATTGAATTTCAGGGTTTTTTTTGTCTCTGCTAAGATCTGACATTTCTCTCACCTAGCTTCTACGCATTGACTCCAGTCTGACTCCTTGGATTCTTCCACAGTAAGTCTAATCTCTCTTCCACTGTCAGCTTTTAGCTGCCTGCTGCCCTCCTCCATCTTTTTGTCAATCAGTAGAAGACCATTACTTGCCAAAACATTTGGAGCATGTTGTATACTAACTTTGGCATCCAGTATGTTCAATTAAAAATTATGATAATATTCTTTTTTTTTTTTTTTGATTATGAAGAATAAAAGAAATATGCATTTATTCATTTAACAAATATTTACTATTCACCTATTACATGCCAGTCACTAGTCTAGATTCTAGGGGTATGGCAGTGAACAAAAGATACAAATTCTCTGTTCTCATGAGTTTACATACTTGTAGAGAAGGCAGATAGTACACAACCTATGTTGTTCTTGTGTGCCATCTAGTCAATTCCAACTCATAGTGTTTCCTTGTAACAGAGTAGAATTACCCCATAGGGTTTTGTTGGCTATAATCTTTATGGAAGCCGATTGCCAGGTCTTTTTCCCTTGAAGGCACTGAGTGGGTTCCAACAGTCAACCTTTTGGTTATCAGTCCAGCACTTCACTTTTGTGCACCAGGACTCCTTACACAACCTGTAGAATAGTATAATAAGTAAAATACATAATAAGTTATTATTGCTGTTGTTAGTTGCAACACATCAGCTGATGACTCCTGACTATCCCATGCACAATGGAATGAAATACTTCCTGGTCCTACACTATCCCTGTGATCACTTGGGTATCAGATCACTGTGATCTAAAGGATATTCTCTGGCTACTTTTTGGAAGTAGATTGCCAAGTCTTTCTGTTTAGTCTTTCTTAGTCTGGAAGCTCCACTAAAATCTGTTCCACATCATAGCAATACAAAAGCCTCCACTGACAGATGAGCATGAGATGTACTGGCTGGAAGTTGAACCTGGATCTCCTACATGAAAGGCAAGAATTCTACCACTGAACCACCACTACTTCATAATAGGTTATTAGCTTATAGTAAATGCTAAGAAGAAAAATAGGGTAGTGAGCAATATGAAACACTAAGGTAAGGGATGTTAAAATTTAACTAAGGTGAACAAGGAAAGTTTATGAGAAAAGTAGTATTTGCATAGACCTGAAGGACTGAGGGAAGGATCTAGATGGATAATGGGAGAAAGAACATTCCAGGCATTTGAACAGCAATTACAGAGTCCTTGAAATATGATTTGGCAACAGTCTCTGTCTTGCAATAAGAATCAATAAATGTTAATATCAATTTTTCTATACGAAAACCAGACCAAACCCACTGTCAATTCCAGTCAATTCCAACTTATAAAGACCATATGTATAGCAATGCTTTTAATTTAACCCAGTGGTCTCAAAACTTTCATGGAATACTTAGCTATCAAATCTAGATTATGATCCAAAGCATTTTATTATGTATATTTTTACTTGTTTATAAATTACATGTACTACTATACCAATTGGTACTTGATCATATACTACTTCCTGAAATGGTTGAACATTGACCAACTATTTTTGGTGCAGTGACTTATATTCCTTGCATTTTCTTTTGATGCTTCCTACATCCTTCAACAACCCATAGAATCCTTCAATATTGCCAACTTGAGGCTTGAATTTTTTCTTCAGTTCTTTCAGCTTGAGAAATGCCTAGCGTATTCTTAACTTTTGGTTTTCTAACTCCAAGTCTTTCACATTTCATTACAATATCGTACTTTGTCTTCTTGAGCTGCCCTTTGAAATCTTCTGTTCAGCTTTTTTATTTCATCATTCCTTCCTTTTGCTTTAGCTACTTTACGTTTAAGAGCAAATTTCAGAGTCTCTTGTGACATCCATTTTGATCTTTTCTTTCATGTCTTTTTAATAACCGTTTGTTTTCTTCATGTATGATGTCCTTGATGTCATCCCACAGGCTTGCCTGGTCTTCAGTCATTACTGTTCAATGTGTCAAATCTATTCTTGAGATAGTCTCTACATTCAGGTAGAATATACTCAAAGTCGAACTTTGGCTTTTGTGGACTTGTTTTAATTTTCTTCAGCTTCAACTTGAATTTGCATCTGAGCAACTGATGGTCTTTTCCACAGTTGTCCTCTGGCCTTGTTCTGCCTGATGATATTGAGCTTCTCCATCATCTCTTTGCACAGATGTAGTTGATTTGATTTCCGTATATTCCATCTGACCAGATCCACATGTATAGTCACCATTTATATTGCTGTAAAAATGTATTTGCAATGAATAAGTCCTTGGTTTTGCAAAATTCTATCATGTGATCTCCAACACCACTTCTCTCACCAAGGCCAGATTTTCCAACTACTGATACTTCTTTGTTTCCAATTTTCACATTCCAGTCACCAGTAATTATCAATGCATCTTGATCACATGTTTGATCAATTTCAGAATGCAGAAGTTGGTAAAAATTTTCAATTTCTTCATCTTTGGCATTAGTGGTTGGTGCATAAATTTAACTAATAGCGTTATTAACTGGTCTTCCTTGTAGGCGTATGCATATTATCCTATCACTGACAGCATTGTAATTCAGGATTATTATTATTATTAGGTGCCAACGAGTTGGTTCCGATTCATAGTAAACCCTGTGTACAACAGAAGGAAACTCTGCCTGATCCTGTGCCATCCTTATGATCATTGTTATGCTTGAGCCCACTGTTGCAGCCACTGTGTCAATCCATCTCATGGTAATGAATGTTTGCAGCTGTTTCTTCTCATTTTGAGTAGTACCACATCAGCAAATGAAGGTCCCGAAAGTTTGACTCCATCCACATCATTAAGGTTGTCGACTCTACATTGAGGAAGCAGTTCTTCCCCAGTCATCTTTGGAGTGTCTTCCAACCTGAGGGGTTCATCTTCTGGTACTATATCAGACAATGTTCCACTGGTATTCACAAAGTTTTCACTGGCTAATTTTTTTCAAAAGTAGACTGCCAGGTCCTTCTTCCTAGTCTGTTTTAGTCTGGAGGTTCAGCTGAAACCTGTCCACCATGGCTGACCCTGCTGGTATTTGACTACAGATGACATAGCTTCCAGTATCACAGCAACATGCAAGTCCCCACAGTACGACAAACTGACAGATGCATGGAGGTAGTTCAGGATAGATCTTGAAATGTTCTTCTTGACAATGAATGTGATGTCCTTCCTCTTCAATTTGTCATTCCAGGCACAGTAGACCATATGATTGTCTGATTCAAAATGGCTAATACCAGTCCATTTCAACTTACTAATACCTAGGATATCGATTCATTTCATTTTTGATGACTTCCAATTTTCCTTGTCATACTTCATACATTTCATGTTCTGATTACTGAGGGTTGTTCGCAGCTGTTCCTTCTCATTTTGAGTCTTGCCACATCAGCAAATGATTGTTCTGAAAGTTTTACTCCTACCACGTTATTAATGTTGATTGTACTTTGAGGAGAAACCATCTTGAAGGCATCTAACAATAAAAACACTATACCAATATATTAGATACAATACAAATGACAGCAAAGCTAAAAGTAAAAAAAAAAAAGATGAAAAAATATATAAATAGAAGTTTCACTATTTTCTTGTAAACTCAGAAATATGTTCTTACACGCTCCAAATAGCAGATTGGAGCTCACAGGAGGGCAGTTAAATTCTTACACCATCCCCTTTATCTTTTCCTTATCTTTCTTTTTTGTTTTAACTATCTTTACACATTTTTCTTTTCCTAAAATTCCAAGATTAATACTCAGCAGTGAGGTTACTGAAGTTTCTCCAGAGATTCCCAAAGGTAAAATTTGATTCTCAATCTTTTGTTCTTCTTCCCTTGGACAACCAAACACAGCTCTATATAGAATGATTCTCACCTTCAAACGAGCATTTGTGAATTAGACTATGTAACGCATCAAGCACTCATTCTGCATATTGAAACTCCATTTCCACAAAAGGCCTGAGATCTAGGTAAATATTACAGAAGGAACTTCTTTTCTTTCTACAGTCAAGTGTAATCTGATTAGATTATCATTGTTGTTGTTGATAGAGTAGCCCTGCCCCAGGTAAATAGACATACTCAGGCTTATGTATTTTGTCTATACAATGTCGTTTTTTCATTTAATAGTTTTATGAAAAACTCCAGTGCCTCCAGAAAATACTTTTTGAAATCTGATGACAAAATATATTCTCTCTTTTTCATTTTTCAGATGAACTGTGTATTCCAAACTTAAACTGGTAGCTACCAAAAAGCTCAAAAACAGAAGATGGACGTACACTTTTGCTAAATGAATCATATTTGGGGTCCCATTATGCCTTCACCATTATCTAGGTCCAGAGCTTATCAGAGTAACCCTTTCGAATTGCTCATTTTAAATGGCAGTTGAGCTTCAAATACTGTGCAATTAAAAAAAAATCATAACATATAATTGTCATCTCTCAACTAGCATATGTTATGGCATATGAATTTTTATTTTTCCAAAATCATGTGTATTTGTTGCTTAAAAATCCACTATCATCCAAATTATAAATTCTTGTTTATGCTTTATCATTTTGATAACATATGGTCTGCATGCAGTTGGACAACCACTCTCAAAAAATGCCACTAGAAATATCGATGCAAATGAAATCAACACACGTTGATGAATTATGATGCTATTCTATAGAAACCCTTTTTCCAGTATACATTAATTTGCTTAGGCCAAACACATACAATTATTTACCAATCAAATTCCTTTCCTTATTTTATACTTTTGTGAGCTTATAAACCTAGTGATTAATTTTCAAGGAATACATTTTGGAATTGCTTGTAAGGAATTTCATGCATTGCCAAAGTCTACAAACCTAAAATAAATAAATAAATAAATAAAAGCTTTGAGGTAAGATGGTTTTGCTGTATATTTCTATATTACTCTCAAATCTCATAGATAAAATTCACCACTATGTATGCTTCTATAATGCTTTTAATATATATATATATATATATTTATATATATAGGTTGCTCAGTGTTAAGCGCTCACCTGCTAACCAAAAGATCTAACCCACTAGCAGCCACTCCATGGGAGAAAGATGTGGCAGTCTGTTTTTGTGAAGATTTACAGCCTTGAAAACCCTGTGAAGCAATTCTACTCTATCCAGTAGGGTTACCTGGAGTTGGAATCAATTCAACAGTAATGGGTTTACTTTGGTTTTTTATATATATATATGTATCTCCATAATATAAATTTAGAAATGGAAGTATATCTACCTTTGTGAGACTCTCTCTCTAACCATTGACTATAAGTGATTAGAAAGTAATCTGGAAAATCTCTAACTTTAGAAATAGAAAAATAGAAGTACATGAAGAATGTGGTAAACAACCTTTAAGTTGACTTTGCCCTTGCATGTTGTGGTAAAAGAAAATATAACTTGTAATTAATCTTTTTAAGCTAGCCTTGAGACATAAGTAAATTTTAAACAGCCTCCTAAATCTCTAACCTCAAAGAAAAGATGCAACATTCAACTAATCTATTACATGGAGAAAAGACAACATACTAGATAACATACTACTCTTTGATGTCACATTGGCCCTTATCTTGTAAGGCCAACATAAGAAAATCATATATAAACCAAAGACTTCTGCTCACTCAGTGAAGGAAGTCAGGTGCAAAGGGATCTCTCTTGAGTCTCTTACTCTGTCTGAAGACCAAGAGTCTTCTGAAACCCTGCCAGCTGCCACTGATCTCTGACCCTAGCTAAGAGGAAACTCCACTGAGTTTGAGTCATGGTTCAAGCCTTCCTCTCAAGATCACTCATTGAAGTTAAATGCCTGAAATCTGAAATCTAAAGATTTGGACTCTAGCCATTAAACCATTACAATTTTAATTGTTAATTCTGATTCTTTGGCTCTAAATGAATGTCTTGTGGTCTTACTTGCTTTCTTTGCCATAATTACCTTGTAGTAAACTAAATGAGTTTCTGTATGGCAAACCTAAGTGATTCTCGACTTATTTTAAAATAAAATCCTACAGGACAGTAGTGAATCAATTATCCTTGATCTCAGAGAAAATGAAGGGCTTTCCAATGAATAATAGGTATAGTTAGTAAGGCAACTTAATGTTGTACTGTATGGATGACACTGGGCTAGGTACTGTGAGGGACGCACGTATGGAGAAGGAGCCATCCTTGCTTTCAAGGAGGTTGTATTAAGTCTAAGAAGCATACAGGAAGATTAAAGGATGTTTCAGGAAAGAAGAGATTGCATGAGGAGATACCTGTTCAAACAAAAAAGAATGTGGCTTTAGAGGTGAGAGTGGACTGATCAAGAACCAATTCTGTCATTAACTCCCTATGGCCTTGAATGGTTTACCAGACTTTGTTTTCTTCATGTATAAGATGACTTTTTGGATTAGGTCAGTGGCTGTGAAGCAATAGTGAGCAATAGACACTTGGGAATTAGATTGTCCTGTGACTCACACTGGAGAAACACCATACTAGAGAGTTTTTGAGATTTCTTTCAATGCTAAGACATTGTGACTTAAAGCTGGAAGAGCCTGAGAAGGCTTTGAGAAAGTTATTATATATATATATACACACATATTCCTTCTCTTGGTCCCTATTTTCCTTCTCAATTTACCCACTTGGACACTATATTGGTCTTAGTAGAAAACAAAGAGGTGATGTGCTATGGAAAAGAATTTAATGAAGGGAATATTTGCAAATGTGTGAAAAAGTAAAGAAAACCAACAATGACTGCTGAAGACCCTGGGACCTACAACAAAGGGAAGAAGTTACAACTGCAGGTGCAAAGGAAAGAGTACTGAAAGCTAACGAGACTGTTAGAGGTAGGAAAGAGTCAGCCACCAGGGACGTTGGAAGCCATTGTCAAAATAATGAAATTGTATTGCCCTTAATCGTTTAGTTAAACTCCCCTATAATGTTATCTGGATATAGTTTTTTTATGTGTGCATAAATATTTAACTACTGAATCATTTTCCTAATTAACTAATGAACATTTCCAGATTTTATTTGCTTGCTTGTTTGTTTTAATAGAGATGGTTTCAGTAAATTGAATTTTTCTACAAATTCTATCCAAGTTTTAAAATTTAATGGCATAAATTTATTCATAATATTTAGTTAATCACTATAGCACCTATGGATTTATTCTCTTTTAATTCATATTTTGTATTTATTTTACACCTTCTCTTTATTTTTATTTATTAATCTCGAAAGTGGTTTGGCTAGCTTTAGTCTTTTCAAAAAACTTTGCAGCCTTGGAAACGATATTGGACAGTTCTACTCTGTCCTATAGGGTCACTATGAGTTGGAATTGATTCAATGGAAATGAGTTTTATTGATTGTTTAGGAAACTTGGTAGCGCAGTTGTTAAGCACTCAGCTGCTAACTGAAAGGTCGGTGGATCTAACCCACCAGCAGCTCTATGGAAAAAAAGAACTAGCAATCTGCTTCAGTAAAGATTGTAGACTAGAAGGCCTTATGGGGTAGTATTACTTTGCCATGTTGTTGTTGTTAGGTACCCTCTAGTTGGTTCCGACTTAGCAACTCTATGTACAACAGAGCAAAAGACTGCTCGGCCCTGGGCCATCCTCATAATTGTTGCTATATTTGAAACGATTGTTGCAACCACTGTGTCAGTCCATCTCCTTGAGGGTCTTCCTTTTTTTCTGTGACCCTCTACTTTACCAAGCATGATGTCCTTCTCCAAAGACTGGTTCCTTCTGATAATATGTCCATAGTACGTGAGACAAAGTCTCATCATCCTCGCTTCTAAGGAGCATTATGGCCATACTTCTTCAAAGACAGATATGTTTGTTCTTCTGGAAGTCCATGGTATAGTCAATATTCTTTGCCGATGCCATAATTCAAAGGTATCAATTCTTCTTTGGTCTTCCTTTTCATGTTCCAGCTTTTGCATGATTATGAGGTAATTGAAAATATCGTGGCTTGGGTTAGGCACACCTGAGTCCTCAAAGTGACATCTTTGCTTTTGACCACTTTAAAGAGGCTTTTTGTAGCAGATTTACCTAACACAATGCATCGTTTGATTTCTTGACTGTTGCTTCCAAGGGTGTTGATCGTGGATCCAAGCAAATTGAAATCCTTGACAACATCTATCTTTTCTCCATTTATCGTGATGTTGCTTCTTGATCCAGTTGTTAGGATTTTTTTTTTATGTTGAGGTACAATCTATACTGAAGCCTATAGTCTTTGATCTTTCTCATTAAGTGTTTCAAGTTGTCTTCACTTTCAGCAAGAAAAGTTGTGTCATCTGCATATCGCAGATTGTTAATGAGTGTTCCTCCAATCCTGATGTCACGTTCTTCTTCGTGTAGTCCAGTCTCTTAAATTATTAGCTTAGTATACAAGTAGAATAAGTATGGGGAAAGGATACAACCCTGATGTACGCCTTTCCTGATTTTAAACCACTCAGTATTCCCTTGTGCTGTTTGAACTACTACCTCTTGGTCTATGAACAGGTTCCTCATGAGCACAATTAAGTGTTCTGGAATTCTCGTTCTTCATAATGTTATCCATAATTTATTAGGATCCACAAAGTTGAATACCTTTATGTAGTCAATAAAACACAGGTAATCATCTTCCTGGTATTCTCTGCTTTCAACCAAGGTCCATCTGACATTAACAATGATATCTCTGTCATATAGGGTAGCTTTAAATCAAAATTAACTTGATGACACACAACACAGTAATGACTATTTTTTGATTCATGAATTCCTGCTCTTATTTTTGTTATTCCCTCCTTTCTTCTTCATTTGGTTTTCTTCTGACATTATTATCTGATTTTTATAAAAGCATTAATATTTTAATGAGAAAAATAACAAAAACTTAGTCTCATGTTTCTATCCAAAGACTCTCAAAACTAGTTTTTGTTTTTGTTTTTTTTCCTGCTCATCCCCCTTCTAACTGCAACTTTATTTTTGACCATGTAATAAAGGCCAATTTTAAGTTTTTTTTCTGAAAAAAAATTTAAACTTTTTTTTAAAAGAGTAAATGACCAAGCTAGCAAAAAGTTACTCAATACACATTTCCTTATCTCGAACATGCGAATATTTCAGTACAATATAACCATACAGAATATATACAATACACATATGCTCACAAAGCAAACACTATAGGCTCAGAACAGATTTCAAAAAACATGATATTTAAATTGATTACAATAACTCTAAAAATCATTGTAATGTTGAAACGGCACTTCGTTTACAAAAAAGCCACACACACATCCAAAATATACACGTATATGTACATAGTCACCAAGAACTATAGTTCCTGTAAAATATTAATAACCAGATACTAGTACATAAAATGCAAAGTTCTGACATTGTATATATTTTAAGAAACAAAAAACAAAAGAGCCAAAATCCAAAACCATTTGTGTTATTGTTGAAAGTCAAACATGCCAAGTAACTTAGCTATGGCCACTGTCACCAGATAAAGCCATACTTGAATGAGACAACAACTGGATATGAAGTGAAGCTGATGTGTTGGGGACTGGCACCGTTAAGAGAGTTGTATTGGTTCTAGAAGAGGTGTAGAAGACATGAAAAAACCCATCTACATAGTTTAATTCATATTCCCCATCCCCCATTACCCTCCTTCAAGGATTTCACAAATTGCCAGTGCCCTAAAATGTTCATGATGTTATAACTGGCAGGGTAAAAAATCCCCCCCAAACATCCATGATGCCAGGCTATACGCAAAATATTAAAGAATGCATCAGCTAAACAGAGCAATCAGTCACCCATCTGGAAGACTGTGGCGTACAGTTTCCTCCTAGGCTGGTGGTAATAGAGAGTTCTTCAGTTTTTCAACGGAGCCAGATTTCTGTTAGCACTGTACAACATCGAGCTACTGTAGCAGCAAGTATGAAACCACATAAACAAAAGCACAATTTTATTTAAACGTTCATTTATGTTATATCAAAACAATTTTTCCTTCACATCTGTCTACTTAAACAAAACATAATTTCTTCTGCCACTGAGTTATGGTCTGTTAACTCGGTTTGACTTTCTCATTATGCTGCTCTGGAAAAAGACAATTAATAATTTTGAAAAATTTAAATTTACTCTTAAAAATGGGAATATGGAAATTTTAACATTTAAAAAAAGTCTATTCTAAAAGTATCCTTCACAAACATATACATATACTTAAATATTAAAATAGGCTATTTAGGATTTTTATAAAATGGCTTTTAAAAAGACAGTAGAGGTCCAAATAGCCATGTATTATCCTCCAAGTTGGATATAAGATGCCACAAGGGTGCCCTATTATTATCTGATTTTTTAAGTTTGATGTCTTGCTCATTAGTTTTAAGTCTTTTTTTTTTTTTTTCTTCTTTTTAATGTATGATATTGTGTCTATAAATCTTCCTCAAAGCACTGTTTTGGCTGCATTTCACACATTTTATACTCAAGTATTTTCTTTATTATTATGAGTATTTTCTACTTTCCTTTTTTTACAAAATTGGTACATTAGCTATTTAGAAGAATGGGGTGTTGTTATTATTTCTGGTAATCAGAGACATCAATTTTTTAAAGTTGTTGATGGTCGCTTTATGACAAAGTTACTGAGGCACATTTTGTTAGTGTTTTATGGATAGTTGAAAAAAATGTATGTCCATCAATTCCCAGAGGAAATTTCTATGTTTGAACATTAGATTAAAATTATTAAATATTTTTCAAGTATTCGCTATTTTATTAATTTCTTTTTTTTTCATTGTCAGCCAAATAAATTTCTTCTACATTGATACCTGCCTTCAAAATAGCCTGAAACTTGATTTGAAAGAAAGACTTGAAAAACTCCATTTTGCATACTGATTTTAAGAGAAATAGATTATATAGAAGAGATATTGATGTCATTTTTTTTGCCAATTTTGCATTTTGAAACTTTTTGAAATTTCAGAAAAAAATAAAGCATAATAAATGTATCACCAGTATATCTTTCATCTTGATTCATAAATGTTAACATTACAGAGATCTTTTTACAGAATTATTTGAAAGAAAGTTGAAGGCACCATGATATTTCACCCCTAAATATCACTATAACATCTAATAAAATAATACTATAATAATATTATTTAATATGCAGTAGGTTGCCAAAAATATACAGAACACTCAGTTAAATTTGAATTTTAATGTCTCAGTTTTCCAGAGCTTCCATAACAAATTACTACAAAGTAGATAATTCTAAAGAACAGAAACTTCTTTCCACATATCGCTAATGGCTAAAAGGTACAAATAAGTGTCCTGGCCCTGCCAACTCCTTCTGTGGACATCTCCCCTAGTTTCTGGTGACTGTTGGAAATAATCAGTGTTCCTTTACTGCTAGTTATAGATGAAGGATTATAGGAAGACTTTAAAAACCGCTAGTATACAGATGATACAACCTTCTTTGCTGAAAGTGAAGAGGACTTGAAGCACTTACTTATCAAGATCAAAGATCAGCCTTTAGTATGATATGGGAAGATGAGCCCCTCAGGTTGGAAGGCACTAAAAATATGACTGGGGAAGAGCTGCCTCCTGAAAGTAGAGTTTAACTTAATGGCATAGATGGAGTCAAGCTTTGGGGACTTTCATTTGCTGGTGTGGAAAGACTCAAAATGTGAAGAAACAGCTGCAAACATCCATTAATAATCTGAACGTGGAATGTACAAAGTAGGGGTCTAGGAAAATAGGAAGTTGTCAAATGGAATAGAACCCATAAAGATCAATATCCTAGGCATTAGTGAGCAGAAATGGACTGCTATTGGCCATTCTGAATTGGACAATCACATGGGCTACTATGCTAGGAATAACAAATTTAAGAGGAATGACATCTATTCATTGTCAAGAAGAACATTTCAAGATCTATCCTGAAGTACAGTACTATCAGTGATAGAAAATATCCTTATTCCTACAGGCAAGACTAGTTAACAAAACTACTATTCAAATTTAAGCATCAACCACTAATGCCAAAGATGAAGAAACTGAAGATTTTTACCAACTTCAGCAGTCTGAATTGATCAAACACGCAATCAAGATGCATTGAAAATTACTGGTAATTGAAAAGTGAAAGTTGGAAACAAAAAAGGTTTAGTAGTTGGAAAACATGGCCTTGGTGATAGAAACAATGCCAGAGATCGTATGATAGAATTTTACAAGACCAATGACTTATTCATTGCAAGTACTTTTTTTCAACAACATAAACAGCAACTATAACTGTGGACCTTGCTGGAAGGAATACACATGAATCAAATCAACTACATCTGTAGAAAGAGACAAGGGAGAAACACAGTATCATCAGTCAGAACAGGGACAGGGGCTGACTGTGGAACAGATCATCTATTGCTCCTATGCAAGTTCAAGCTGAAGCTAAAGAAAATTAAAACAAGTCCACAAGAGCCAAAATCTGATCCTGAGTTTATCCTACCTGAATTTAGAAACCATCCCAAGAAAAGATTTCACACACTGAACATAAATGACTGAAGACCAGAGGAGTTGTGAGATGACATCAAGGACCTCATACAGGAAGAAAGCAAAAGATCATTAAAAAGACATGAAAGAAAGAAAAGGCCAAAATGGATGTCTAAAGAGACTCTGAAACTTGCTCTTGAACTTAGAGTAGCTAAAATGAATGGAAGAAATGATGAAGTAAAAGAGATGAACAGATTTCAAAGGGCTGCTTGAGAAGACAAAGTAAAGAATTATAATGAAATGTGCAAACACATGGAGATAGAAAACTACAGGGAAGAACACGCTCGGCATTCCTCAGCTGAAAGAACTGAAGAAAAAATTCAAGCCTCAAGATGAAATATTGAAGGATTTATGGGTGACATACTGGACTACACAGGAAGTATCACAGAAAGATGGAAGGAATACACATGGTCACTGTACCGAAAAGAATTGGCCGGCATTCAGTCATTTCAGGAGATAGCATATGATCAAGAACTGATGGGATTGAAAGGAGTCCAAGCTGCACTGAATGTTTTGGTGAAAACCAAGTCTCCAGAAATTGATTGGAATACCAGTTAAGATATTTCAACAAACAGATGCAGCACTGGAGGCACTCACTGATCTATGACAAGAATTTTAGAAAACAGCTACCTGGCCAACCGACTGGAAGAGATCCGCATTTATGCCCATTCCAAAGAAAGGTGATCCAACAGAATGCAGAAATTATTGAACAATATCATTAATATCATACACAAGTAGAATTTGATGAAAGATCATTCAACAGCTATTGCAGCAGTACATCAAAAGGGAACTGCAAGAAATTCAAGCCAGATTCAGAAGAGCACTTTACCAGCGACATCATTGCTGATGTCAGTTGTATCTTGGCTAAAAGCAGAGAATACCAGAAAGATGTTTACCTGTGATTTATTGACTATGCAAAGGCATTTGACTATATGGATCATAACAAATTACAGTTATCATTGCAAGGAATGAGAATTTCAGAACACTTCATTGTGCTCCTGAGGAACCTGTAAGTAGATCAAGAGGCAGTAGTTCAAACAGAACAAGGGGATACTGTGTAGTTTACAATTAGTAAAGATGTGCATCAGGGTTGTATTCTTTCACCATACTTATTATATCTGTATGCTGAGCAAATAATCCAAGAAGCTAGACTATATGAAGACTGAGACATCAGAATTGGAGGAAGACTCATTAACAACCTGTGATATACAGATGACATGGCCTTACTTGTGGAAAGTGGAAAGGACTTGAAGCACTTACTGATGAAGATCAAAGACCACAGGATTCAGTATGGATTACAACTCAACATAAAGAAAACAAAAATCCTCATGATAAATGGAGAAAATATTGAAATTGTCAAGGTTTTCATTTTACTTTGATCTACATCAATGCCCATGGAAGCAGCAGTCAAGAAATCAAATGACATATTGCATTGGGCAAATCTGCTGCAAAAGACCTCTAAAAGAGGTTAAAAAAGCAAAAGATGTTAAAAACCAAAATGTCACTTTGAGGACTAAAGTGTACCTGACCCAAGCTATGGTATTTTCAGTGGCCTCATATATACGCAAAAGCTGGACAATGAATAAGGAAGACCAAAAAATTGATGCCTTTGAATTATGGTGTTGGCAAAGAATATGAATATATCATGGACTGCCAGAAGAAAGAACACATCTGTCTTGGAAGGAGTATAGGCAGGATGATCCTTGTAAGTGAGGATGGGGAGATTTTGTCTCATGTACTTTGGACATGTTACCAGAGGAACTAGTCCCTGGAGAAGGACATTATGCTTGATAAGGTTGAGGGTCACCTAAAAAGAGGAAGACCCTCATCGAGATGGATTGATACAGTGGCTACAACAATGAGCTCAAACATAGCAATGATTTGAGGATGGTGCACGGCTGGGTGTATTTTGCTCCTTTATACAGTGTCAGTATGAGTTGGTACTGACTTGATGGCGCCTAACAACAAAAATATATGTATGTGTGTATGTATATAACTAGGTATCTATGTATATATCTATTTACATGTATGTATATACCTATCTATCTGTCTGTCTATATTGTTTTTGTTGTGTGCCGTCAAGTAGATTCCGACTCATAGTGACCTTATATGTCAGAGTAGAACTGCTACATAGGGTTTCCTAGACTGTAATCTGTACAGAATAAAATTGCCAGGTCTTTTCTTTTGCAGAGTGGCTAGTTGG
The DNA here is from genome assembly GCF_000243295.1 of Trichechus manatus latirostris. Classification (NCBI taxonomy): domain Eukaryota; kingdom Metazoa; phylum Chordata; class Mammalia; order Sirenia; family Trichechidae; genus Trichechus; species Trichechus manatus. The sequence goes on from NW_004444086.1 coordinate 6,363,601, forward strand.
TTTGAACTGCTGACCTTTCGGTTAGCAGCCTAGCATTTAACCATTTCATCACCAGATGAAAGTGAAACTCTCACAGACCTTTGAGGTAGAATGTCTTCCAATTGTAGGTCAAGTGATTAACAGCAATTCATTGTCTGACGCTGGGTAAGTCACATACCCACCTTAACCCTCAGCTTTTTCATATGTAAACTATAGAAGCTGTTCTCCATAATCTCTGATTTCTTCTAGTTCTTAAACACATTTCATGACATGATCTAACAAGTGAATGCATGCATATCCAACAGGAGAAACACATTGGGATACTCTTTAGTACCTGGGATGTAACTGATATTCTTTTAATTGCAAGTGACAGAAACTCAATTCAACCTAATTAATCAAAGAAGGAGATTTTATTAGCACCGATCACTGGGGAGGATGGGGTGGATTTGACCTTAGGCATAGGTGAGGGTATAGATTCTAACGAAGATGGTAGTATGGCTTTGTTTTCTCACAACTCTACATTTTTTTCTGTTCTGGGCTCTTGCTCTCCTACTACGGGCTGATAATTTTCCACATGATGGGAGCATGGCCACAGCTGCCTCAGCTTCACACCTCCCTGATCTCTAAGAAAGAAGCTTTTCAAATCCCTGTTACAATAGTCCTAGGGGAGGTGGAATATGAAGTCAGCTCAGTAGAAAGCAGATCCAAGAGGGATTCATCTATGCTGAACACATATTTATTCCCAGATACTTCAAGGAAGGGAGTCATTTTGCTTAATCCAATTCAAATCAACCTCACATTTCTTGTAAAGGAGAGATATGATAGTGTCTTGAAGGCTTTTTTCCTCTCTCTCACCATCATGAACCCTCTATTTTAGTCTTTGTAAATTGTTTCCAATTTCCTAGTGTCTCACATTTTCCCATCCCTGTTTCTCTTTATTGGAGTCCCTGGATAGTACAAATGGTTAAGGTGCTCATCTGCTAACCAAAATGTTGGTGGTTTGATTCCACTCAGAGGCACCTCATAAGAAAACCCTGGTGACCTACTTCCTAAAATTCAGCCACTGAAAAACCTATGGGACACTGTTCTGTTCTGACACACAAGGGGTTGCCATGTAAGTAAGGGTCAATTTTATTGTTAGTGGCAGAATCCCGAACTGAAGTATTTTATTGAGAAAGACAACATTAAGAGAGGATCCAAGAACCCCGGCACTACAATAAATCTGTCTATGTATCTCCTGTCTTTGCTGAATTTACATGCCCATTTTATGTTCTCTTTCCAAGTCATACACCACAAAGCCATTCCTTCTGCAAAGGACTTGAATCGCTTTCCTTGGTTCCAATTTGAAAAATATCCAAGAGATCTTTGATGAGCACAGTTTGGGTCAGATGTCAGGTACCTTCCCCTATACCAATGAGTATGCCAAATGGTGGTCAATATCATATAGAAAAGGCATGGCTCCTGGGTTCTTCCCCATATAGAACCGACAGTAGCTGGTACATAATACACATCAATGTATGAATGAATTAAAATGGGGTGTTAGTCACACTGATACCATCTAGAGCTTTGAACAGAAAGTTTTCCATTTCAGACTCATCTAATAGTTCCCTGTTGGTGTAAAGTGCTGGCTCCTCTGTCCTTTAGAGAATCCTTGAGAATTATTGACTCTTCCAAACTTCAGCTCCCTATAATTTTCATCTATGTAAAAAACAGTATTTAAATTACAGGTATGCAGGCTGACTGCCCAGATTTCTGATTGATAGTCCAAAGATTTCTTGTGGGTTAATGCTATAATTATTAAACTCCCCCCACACCTGTGATTTTTTTTTCTGATATTTTCTCCACAGCCCAGAAGGGTTTTTAGAAATTAAAGGCCAGCTTGGATGTGGAAACAATGATAACTACAGGGCAAAAAACTAATTCTTGTCATAATATTCATGAGTAGTTATTAATAATGAGAACTTACAGTGCTTTCGTCTAAATTATCTTGGGCATGAAATTAAAATATACAGATTACTTTCCATTAATATTAAGCTACCATGAAGAAAAGACCAAATTTGTAATAATTATACAGGTTTCAAATCTTTGCCCTACATCATTTTATGTTTTCTTTTCCTTGTTATTGAACCTCTGTGTCTCAGTGTTCTCATCTATACAATGAGGAGTGTAATACTTTTCCTAAATAAGTGAAAGAATTAATGTGAAGACCACATACATATTCTCTTGTTCTAATAAGTATAGAAACACAGTGTCAGTTCTCACATTAAAAAAGAAAAAAATTCTTAAAGCCAGTGAGAATGTCTTTACTCTGTTTATTTCTTTTTCCAGAATGACTTTATAAAAGGAGCTAAAAGTATCTGGTGTACCAGGGATTAGGGAATTTGTCTTGAAGCTCTATATGCATACCAAGAACATGGTTGTAGGTGAAAGTGTGAGTTATACATTAAAAATAAAACTAAACAAAAACAAACAAACAAAAACCTAGCAAAAGTACTCCAATAACAAAATGTCAGTATAAGGATGGATGAAATCTAAAGATAAACCCTCTGCTACTACGATAGCATTACTGAGGCAATACTAAAATAACGATTAAATTTCTTTGCAAGTTAAAGTCCAAATACATTACATTCACATAGAATTAAGGCTCCAGACAAATTCTCCTTATGCTGTGAGTTGAAATCTAAAAGATCTTAAAGTCCTCCCCAATATTTTCGTAGTCCATTCAGTTTCAGTTAGGAGGGCTATCAACCTGTCAGTAGCAACTGGATTCTTCCAGCTTTTGAAGATTGGACTCTTTATCATCGAAGGAGAGTAGTTACTCCAAGGCTTTAGAAATTGTATTTGTTCAACACTGAGTCTTCTGATGTTTGTCACAATTTTAAAGATTCTGAAGAGTTACTATGCAATAAAATAATCACAGCACTGGCAACATATACACAGAACTGGGAAAACAAGCCAGTACCTTCACCTAAGGCAGCTATCTCAGCAAAAATATTCCCAACCCAAGCCTTTGTCTTGCCAAAGACCATTGCAGAAACTGAGGAAGATGGATATCTTGGCTGAGGTCTTGCTGGGGTACCAGTCAGTCCACATCAATTAACTCAGACTTGGAATTTAAGCTTACTTAGGAAACTCAGCAAGAGCTTAATGTTGGCACTGTTCACTATTAAAAAAAAAAAAAAAAAAAAATCTATTTACCAATACTATCTGGTAAGCCAGAATGGGGTTTACCTTGCTTTCTCATCCATTTTATCTAATATATCTTTATTCCTATTTCTGCATTGAGCCTCAAGTTTCAGGCAAAGAGAACTTTGAAAGTGGACTTTACCTAGTAACATAGAGGCCATCACACCCTCTTATGAGAAAACATTTTCAGTCCAGCAATGCTAGGATTGTTGTTCCTTTTCCTTTGGATTTTTTTTTTTTTATATTTTATTGTACTTCAGGTGAAGGCTTACAGAACAAATAGTTTCTCATGAAACAGTAGTACACATGTTGTTTTATGACATTGGTTAACAACCCCACAACATATTAACCCTTTAAATTCTCAACCTTTTTTTTTTTTTTCGTGAAAATACACATAGCCAAAGATACGCCATTTCAAAAATTTCTACATACACAGTTCAGTGACATTGACTATGCTCTTCCAGTTGTGCTGTTATTCTCACTCTGGATGAAGGCTTACAGAACAAAATAGTTTCTCATTTAACAGTTACTACAAATGTTGCCCTATGACAATGGTTAACAATCTCACAACACATCAACAATATCCTTACTCAATCTTGTGTTCCCTATCACCAGCTTCCTTGTGCCCTTCTGCCTTCTGGCCCTTGTCACTGGACTCCTGTACCTCGTTAGTCTCATTTGGTTTTACAGGGCTATCCACTCCCAGGCTGAACAGTGAACCTCGGAGGTAACCTCACCACTGAGCTAAAAGGTTGTCTGGGAGCCATACTCTCGAGGTTTCTCCGGTCTCCTTTAGGCCAGTAAATCTGGTCTTTTTCTTTGTGATTTAGAATTGTGTTCTACACCCTTCTCCAGCTCTGTCCAGAACTCTCTTTTGTGATCCTGGTCAGAGCAGTCAGTGATGGTAGCCGGGCACCATCTAGTTGTACTGGACTCAGTCTGGTGGAGGCCTTGGGAGCTGTGGACAATTAGTCCTTTGGACTAATCTTTTCCTTGTATCCTGTTCTCTTCATTCTCCCCTGCTCCTGAAGGGATGAAACCAGTGGAGTATCTTAGATAGCCGCTCAGAGGCTTTTAAGACCCCAGACACTACTCACAAAGGTAGAATGTAGAGCATTGTCTTTATAAGCTGTGTCATGCCAATTGAGCTAGATGTTCCCCGAGACCATGGTCCCCAGAGCCCTCAGCCGAGCAACTCAATCCCTCAGGGAGTTTGGATGTGTCTATGGGGCTTCCATGACCTTTCCTTGTACAGGTTGTGCTAGTTTCCCCTGTATTGTGTACTGTCTCACCCTTCACCCAAGATACCACTTATCTATTGCCTATTTAGTATTTCCCCCCCCACCCCTCCCATCCCTGGTAACCAACAAAGATTGTTACATTTTGCGTGTGAACTTTTTCTTCCTTTGGAATTTTAAAGACCAAAGAAATCTTTCTTCTTAGGGAAAATTCTCCCCTTTTTAAGTAATTAGGAAATACAAAGCCAGCTTGACACCAGGTGGTGGTGATAACTGGAAGGGTGAGTGTGTTGACTCGACCTTGTGGACAAGCCAGTATTAGTTCTAGGCCTGGAGCTTTGCTCCTTCCTTCCTCCTTGTCTGTGAGTACTTATTGAAATTGGGGGCAGCCAGTTCAGCTTTCTGCCTATGCACTAACAAGTTAAAGCTAGAAATTTCCTTGTGCTCTGTTACACTCATAATTCATTCCTTTTCAGATTAAATACAGTATATATTCTTCAGTCACTGATGCCAAGAGTTTTGTTAAAAAAAAAAAAAAAAATTTTTTCTAACCAAATTCTTGCCTCAGTTGCCCCTTTTTACCAAGGTCTCTGAGGCTTGTATTTGCTGTGATCTCTGGTCTTCTTACACTTAAACTAAGTACAGGTCAAAATTGAGCTGCTGCAGCCTGCATCCTGAAGCACTCCACAAATTTTTGAGGTTCGAGGACACCCCTGAACATTTGCTGTGGCCTCCTTCTAGATTAACTGTTACAAAACTCTTACTGCAGCTGCCATAAGTAGCAGTAACCTGTTAAGGTCAAAATATAGCAGAGTCGAAGGTTCAAAGCCCCTTGCTTAAGGCACACGTTCATGAGTCACTTCTACAACTGAAAAATCAGCTGTGTTTTGCAGGGCAGGCTGCAAATCACTAAGATTAGAAGAAAAAAAAAACAAATCAGTAGTTAGGAAAGTACTGCCAAAACTTAAAGGCAATGCCAAAAGCTCAAATCATTCCATGCATAATTTGTTTTCCAAAATTTTTTGCCCATTTCTGAATGCCCACAGCACACACATAAAGAGGAGCTAAATAAACATTACTCCTTTATGCTATAACCTGGGTCATGAACAACAGAGAAACAAAGTTGTCAGCAAATAGGAACAAAATATAAAATAATATATTTCTTTTATTAATAAGACAGAATAAGTTGAATGACAAGCTTGCATACATGGTCAATTAGACTTATTAACGTTAAACCTCCAAGTTGGACCCACTTACTGATTCAACCATAGGTCTCTGGAATATTCAAGCCACCCTACATGGGAGCAACCACTCCAAAAGTTATATCATGGAGGAACAAAAGTTATGTAATGGCAGCTCATTGTCAAGGCATAAAGGGAGGAACTAAGCCAAGAATGCTCAGTTATTCTTCTAAAATATTTCTGTCAGAAAAGTTACTTCTCCAGCCCAGTGTAAAAGTAGTTAAAGATAGGCATTCAAGTACAGCTGCACAGGTTGTGTACTGCATTACTCCAGTGGGCCTATTTGCAGAGACTACCAGATGAATGGTGTAACTAGATTTCTGCCGGACACAAAATGAACAACTGCACTAAGCGTTCTGGTAAAGACGCAGAGGTGTTGCATTAATCGAGTGCCCTCTACAAGGAAGGAAACATAAAGAGTAAGGAAGAAATTTTCCTAGTCAATATGTAGCACCAAACAGATATCCTCACAACTGGGCCAATAAGCAACATCATGATAAACGGAGAAAAGATTGAAGTTGTCAAGGATTTCTCTTTACTTGGATCCACAGTCAACACTCATGGAAGCAGCAGTCAAGAAATCAAATGACATATTGCATTGGGCAAATGTGCTGTAAAAGAAAACTTTAAAGTGTTAAAAGCAAAGATGTCACCTTGAAGACTAAGGTGCGTCTGACCAAAGCCATGGTGTTTCCAATAACCTCATATGCATGCAAAAGCTGAACAATGAATACGGAAGACTGAAGAAGAGTTGATGTCTTTGAATTATAGTGTTGGTGAAGAATATTAAATATACCATGGATTGCCAGAAGAATGAACAAATCTGTCTTGGAAAAAGTACAGCCAGAATGCTCCTTAGTAACAAGGATGGCGAGACTATGGCTCACCTACTTTGGACATGTTATCAGGAGGGATCAGTCCCTCGAGAAGGACATTATACTCGGTAAAGTAGAGGGTCAGTGAAAAGGGAAGATTGACACTGTGGCTGCAACAACGGTCTCAAGCATAACAACAATTGTGAATATGATGTAGGGCCAGGCAGTGTTTCCTTCTGTTGTACATAGGGCTGCTGTGAGCCAGAACCGACTCGACGGCACCTAACAACCTAACAATAAGAAATTCCTGACTACATAGAATCTCATTCTCTGTCAATTATATAAATGATTCCTGTACTCTTTCCAGGTATTTGTCCAAGTTAGAGATAGTTTGTTATTGATTCACTTCTAATTATTATTTTGTGACCATTCTTATTATATCATCATGAGGATGGTGGCCTTTAGCCAAGGCAACTAAATTGCACTATCTGTCCCATTTGGTTACATTTAACTATATTCTTGATCACCACATTCTTGTCATGGATATAATTAAACAGTCAGCAATCGTATGCTCCTTATTTTTTCTGTTTTTGTATACGTGTCTGTTGGTTTACATTTTCAGTATGTTAGCTAATTCAACTCATTCTGTATCTAACAAATATCCTTGATATATATAACAATTCTTAAGAAAACTCCACAAAGTAGAATTACTGTTGTTGTTGTTAGGTGCCATCGTATTAATTTTGACTCATTAGCAAGCCCATGTAACAGAGTATAACTATACTATAGGGTTTTCTAGGCTGTAATCTTTATGGGGGCAGATCCCCAGGTCATTTTCCCACAGAGCTGCCGGGTGGGTTCGAACAGCCAGCAGCCAAGAGCTTAACTTTTGTGCTACCAAGGATCCTTATTAGAATTATTAACCTTCTTTAAAAATGGAGAAATAGTGCCTCAGAAAAAATAAGTAGTTCAAATTTACCCAGCTGGTAAGCAGTATGTATTTAAATATACTATATTTTTACACAAATAACACACGCCTTCTATGTTTCTCTGTCAACTTCTCCTTTCCCTCCACAAGGTATCTTCGTAAGTGCCTCTATGCCAATTTTTTTACATGTTTCTATAAAAAAATTAGCATACGGCCATCTAAGATATACCAATTGGTCCCATCCCACTTGGAGCAAAGGAGAATGAAAAAAACCAAAGACACAAGGAGAATATTAGCTCAAAGGACTAAAAGACCGAATGAACCAGAGACTCCACCAGCCTGAGACCAGAAGAACTAGATGGTGTCCAGCTACCACCAATGACTGCCTTGACAGGGAATACAACAGAAAGTCCCGGACAAAGCAGGAGAAAAATGTAGAACAGGACTCAAATTCACATAAAAAGACAAGACTTAATGGTCTGACAGAGACTGGAGGAACCCCTGAAACTATGGCCTCCAGATGCACTGTTAACCCAGAACTGAAACCATTCCTGAAGCCAACTCTTCAGACAAAGATTAGACAGGACTATAAAACAAACAATTATATAAGTGAGGAATGTGCTTCTTTGTTCAATCAGATATATGAGAACAAATGGGCAGCTTCTGTCCAAAAGCAGGATGAGAAGGCAGTAGGGACAGGAACCGGTTGAATAGACACAGGAAACCTGGGGTGGAAAGGGGAAGTGTGCTGTCACATTGTAGGGAGAGCAACTAGGGTCACATAAGAATATGTGTATAAATGTTTGAAGGAGAAATTAACTTGAGCTGTAAACTTTCTCCTAAAGCAAAATAAATAAATAAATAATTAACATAGCATGCTTATGAAAATACCTCATGGGGGAGGGAGTACCCGACAAACAACCATAGAAGGTGTGCATTATTTGCATAAAAATACGGTATATTCTTTCTATTCCACTATGCTGCTTTCACATGGAGATTGGATGTTGGGCATAGAGAAAACCTAAGATATTATTCATACCAAGTGGCACACATTATAGAGGGAGAAATTAAGGCTTATTATTTGAAAGCCAGTTGTGTGCTTAGTAGGTAATATTTATTAACATACAAACTATGTAGCACAGAAACTTGAAAATATGAACAGAAAGCTATCTATCTCTGATCTCTGATAGCAACTGAGCCACCACTTGGAACTTAGCAAAGAACACCTTAAGAAAATGTTATTTATTGTTATTCATTAATGCTTTCATATGTTATTTATCCATTCAAAGCTTGGACCCCTGGTAAGGATCAGGCATCTTAATTGGCCCTGGGTGCACAGCAACGAATGGGACAAAGAACTCAGAATATAGTTCTTTGCATGTTAAGACCTTACCTCCTTTAGCCTTTACAAAAACTCTATAAGAGATATGCTAGTGTTATCCACATGGCACAGAAGAGTTACATGTGTCTTGGAGAAGTTAAGAACCTCATCTGGTTTTACACAGCTAACAAAGGACAGGGTCAAGTTTCAAAATGACCACCGTCCTCTCCAAAGTTCAGCCTATCAACCACTACCCTCCAACCTTATATATAAATCCTTGGCTCTCTCACCTTGACCAAAAGCAAGAAGTTACCTCTGACCAGCCACTGTAATTTTACATCAAGAAAGGAGAGAGAAGAAAGACACCTGTACTGGGAGGAGTCAACTGGTTCCAATGGGGAGGTGGCAATTCCAGAGTCTAGGTTAGCGGTGTCTGGTGTGAAGGAGACTTATGGGGAGAAACTCAATCAAGTCAGAGATGTTTCAGATCAAAACCAGGGAACAGAACAAGAGGAACATTGGTTAGATACCAAAATCCAGGTACAAGTGAGCAAACAGCTGGAGGTAATTCTGGAGAGGAATTTAGAGATCAAGGGAGGAAGGTTCGGACCAGAATCCAGGACATGTGAATAAGAACCAAGGTCTAGTTGAAAAGCCAGCATGCTCCAGGCTCAGGGTAGGGTGAGCTCAGATTTGTAGGATAACTGGGCAGATAGTGTGACTAGGACACCATTTTACAATAATAATAATGGTGCTAATGCTTACATGGAGCTATCAGAGTGTGATTAGAGCACAGATTAATCTCTGGAGAGAGATTGCCTGTGTTCTAATCTCAGTTTTGCCACTTAATATCTGTGTGACCTTTTGCTAATTACTTAATCACTCTCTGCCTTAGTTTCCTTATTAGTAAGATGGGGCTAATGCTAATATATATTGCATAAGGTTTTTCTGAGGATTAAATGAGGATTACCTATGTAAAGCACTTATTATACTGACTGGCACATATCTTAATGCTTGCTACCATTATTATTTTTAAAATGGAAAAATGAAGCACAGAGAGGTCGTGTGACTTCTCCAAGATTAAATAGCTAATAAGTGGTAGATTTAGGATTTGAACCCTAGAAGTCTAGTTCCAGAATCTATGCTTTTAATCACTATTTAATGAAGCTTTGATTATTTCTTAACATCATCAAACCTTGCCTTACAAAATGTGAAAATCTCTTTTATTACTCAGTGTTTGAATTCTATTGACCTATCCAGTCATCCATCTCATAGTTTTAAAAACATTTCTTGTTTTAACTAATGGCTGTTTATATATATATATATATATATATATATATATATATATATATATATATATATATATATATATATATAGTAAAAAAGAAAAATCATTCATGTGGTTGCTATTGCTTCTGAAATTCCATCAATCTCTTGTGATAAATTGTATTAATTTTGCTATAAAATTGAAATCACAAGAAAGAAACATAGACTGATCCAGCTGTTCATTTCCTCAAGCGACTTGTCTGCATCTGCTATGCTCAATCCATCCTAACACCCCTCAGAATCCCTGCCAATAAATTTATGTCCTGTTGCAAAGGTGGTTTTAATCCTGTGATCATGCCATGTGGCTATCCCCACTATAGGTGAAAGGAGCAATGAGTCACCAGGCAGAGAATGATCAAAATGGCAAGGAGGAAGCAGAAAAGGGGAAATGCAACTTTGCTAGTGTGTCTTTCTCCATAGAATAAGACTCCTTTCTTTTTTTACTAGAAAGTCAGTAACTCCTGTTAACCATTGTTTCATTGCCCGGTAAGATATGAACTCTGCTTGCTGTTGTTGTTAGATGCCATCAAGTTGGCTGTAACTCATTGAAGCCTTATGGATCACAGAAAAAAATGTTGCCTACTCCTACGCCATCTTCATGATCATTGATATGTTTAAGTCCATTGCTCTGGCTATTGTGCCAATCCATCTCATTGAGAGTTTTCCTAACTTTGCTGATCCTCTAGAACCCTGCTTAGAGCCCCTGATTCATTTGTGTCCCTGCTCCCCTTCTTCCCTCCAGTCATATACACTTAGAGATTCTTGAATCCTCCGTATTTCCTCTCATTACCCGGTTTTGCATGTACTATTTCCTCTACTTGAGACACTTTCTCGTCCCCTACCATGCCTTACTTAATAACCTCAGAGCCTGCAAAAGCATCGTTTCTTTAGGCTACTGTTTATACACACTTGCCCTCCAACTCTGGAAAGGTCCCCTCCACTGAGTTTCCTGAAAGCCATGACAACCTCTCTCAGAGCTCAATTTACCTGTGTTGTGATTATGTGTTTATCTGCTGTATCCTTTAGACTGTGAGTTCTCTAGTCAAGACTTGGTTCCTAAAAAACAGAACAAAAAACAGACCCACTGCAGTCGAGTCAATATAGGATAGAGAAGTATTGCCCTATAGTGTTTCCAAGGCTGTAATCTTTACAGAAGCAGACTGCCACATTTTTCTCCCACAGAGCAGCTGGTGGGTTCAAACCACTGACCTTTCAGTTAGCAGCAAGTGCTTTAACTACAAGGCCACCAGGGCTTCTAGTTCCTATTTGTCGTCAATTATGTAGCAGCCTCCTGACAGTGTAGGTGACTAATAAATCTGTGTTAAATCAGTGAATGATCCAGGAAAGTGAAGAAAGTTAATTAAAATATAAATTTCTACCCATCTATCTATCTGTCTGTCTGTCTATACGTCTGTCTGTCTGTCTATCATCTATACAACCCCTCATCTGTCAGTTTGTCAGACTGTGGTGGCTTGTGTGTTGCTATGATGCTGGAAGTTATGCTACTGGTATGTGATGTACCAGCAGGGTCACTCGTGGTAGATAGGTTTTAGTGGAGCTTCTAGAATAAGAATAGACTAGGAAGAGAGGCCTTGCAATCTACTTCTGAAAATCAGCCAATGGAAACCCTATAAATCACAACAAAATATTGCCTCATATAGTGCCAGATCTAATTTTCAATGAACTACTTTGTTGTTGTTGTATGTTGTCAGGTCAATTTTGACTCATAGTGACCCTATAGGACAGAATAGAATTGCCCTATAGTGTTTGCAAGGCTGAAATCTTTATGGAAGTAAAGTGCCACATCTTTCTCCCACAGAGTGGCTGGTGGGTTCAAGCTGCCAACATTTTGGTTAACAGCTGACTGCTCTAACCGCTGCACCACCCGGGATCCTCATGAACTAACTTAATGACCATTATTTATTAGAGATTTTATGCCTACCAGTACTACCCTTGAAAGCTTACTAAATAATTTTTATTTTTCCATGAGTTTTTAAGATGACACTCAGCTTTTAGGTTAAGTATCCCTTTCTATTATTTTTACATTTCCAGGTATCTTAATCAAAGTTCCTATAGTGTATAGTTAGCAACAGCTAATATGTATCTATTGGACTTGCAAAGACAGGTGGTGTGAACAGGTGAACTAGAAAAAAGAGAAATACCTGGGTTACGAGAACCATTGTTTGATCACTGATACAGGATTCTCTTTTCTTCAAATATAGTTCTAGAAAAAAGGGCCATAAAGTTGCATTAGTTTTCAATTCTCTGTATTGGGCATCCTTCTAATGTTCTGGCTTCATCAATCACCAGGAGCCCTTGCGAAGGAGTTAGAAAGGATTAGGAAATAAGCAACAGAAAAGTAGGATGAGAGGCTTGGGACAAGGGTAGGAGTGAACCATGGATTCAAAGAGGACGGCTGATGGATGATATCCCCATCTGAGCTGTAAGTCCCTCACACTTCCAGCACCGCCCTGCCTCCACACAGTGGCCTTTGCTTCCTGTGTTTAATGAACTGCTGAGAGATCAATAGCACACGGCAGGCGACTTTGAAAAATCTCCCTCGATTCAGTCAAGTGTTTTAATTCCTCATTAATTTTGATGATGTAAACACATTGTGATTAGCTTGGTTGTTAAATAGCCACTCAAAAGTGTTGATAAAGTGTAAGAAATGTCATTGCCTTAGACCTCGGAAGTCTACATGGGGATAGCACTTCATAGGTGCTGATAAACCGTGAGAAATTACCTTTCCTACCTCCCAACAGTTAAATGCATGAATTTAATTTGCTCTGTGCTCAGGCAAAGCCTGGCAGAGATTTTTAAGAACCTCACAGTCCCCCAAAAAAGTACACCCTCACGCATTCTAGAATCATTTATTCACTCATTAAAAGTGTATTCAGTTACCAGTATATGTCCAAAACTGAACTTATTTTTCAAGACACAGAGATGGAAAATTAAAGTATGGATGAGTCCATAATGTGCTAAGCGGAGAGGTATATGCGTGACCAAATAATTTCTATATAATACATATGTGAAAGAGTTTTATTGACCAAACTGGAATTGAAAAGTTTAAGCAACACTAAGCTGGACTATACGAAGAAGAATGGGGCATCAGGATTGGAGGAAGACTCATTAACAACTTGGGTTATGCAGATGACACAACCTTGCTTGCTAAAAGTGAAGAGGACTTGAAGCCCTTACTGATGAAAATCAAAGACCGTAACTTTCGGTATGGATTACACCTCAACATAAAGAAAACAAAAGTCCTCACAACTGGACCAGTTAGGAACATCATCATAAACGGAGAAAAGACTGAAGTTGTCGAGGATTTCATTTTGCTTGGATCCACAATCAACACCCATGGAAGCAGCAATCAAGAAATCAAATGACTCATTGCATTGGGCAAATCTGCTGCAACAGGCCTCTTTAAAGTATTAAAAAACAAAGATGTCATCCTGAAGACTAAGGTGCAACTGACCCAAGCCATGCTGTTTTCAATCGCCTCATATGCATGCAAAAGTTGGACAAAGAGTAAGGAAGACAGAAGAAGAATTGACGCCTTTAAGTTATTGTGCTGGCGAAGAATATTGAATATACTATAGACTGCCAAAAGAACAAACAAATCTGTCTTGGAAGAATTACAGACAGAATGCCCATTAGAGGAAACAACTAGCTTTATTTTTTCTTTCACTCTTTCTTCAAGCCTACTCTCAGGATAGGTGGTGTCTGTATTTCTGTATTCAATTTTAAGAAGATTCTATAACTTTTCTTAGGAAATATGCCACCCTCTCATCCTCTTTTTAACCTAAAACTCATGCTGGTTTAATGATTAATTTATTAAATGACTACAGTTCTGGCTATTGTTATGTGCCTTTCAGTCTGTTCCTACTCATAGTGACCCTACATACAAAAAAAAGAAACACTGCCTGGAACTCCAAAATCCTCACAATGTTTGCTATGTTTGAGCCCATTGTTGCAGCCACTGTGTCAATCCATCTCGTTGAGGGTCTTCTCCTTTTTTGCTGACACTTCTCCAGGGACTGGTCCCTCCTGATAACATGTACAAAGTACATGAGACGAAGTCTCACCATCCTTGATTCTAATGAGAATTCTGGCTGTGCTTCTTCTATGACAGATTCGTTTATTCTTCTGGCCATCCATGGTGTATTCAATATTCTTCACCAACATCATAATTCAAAGGCATCAATTCATCTTTGATCTTCCTTATTCTTTGTCCAGCTTTCATGTCCATATGAGGCCATTGAAAACACCATGGTTTGGGTCAGGGGGACCTATGTTCTTGAAGTGACATCTTTGCTTTTTAACACATTAAAGAAGACTTTTGCAGCAGATTTGCACAATGGAATACGTTGTTTGATTTCTTGACTGTTGCTTCCATGGGCATTGATTGTAGATCCAGGTGAGATGAAACCCTTGACAGCTTCAATCTTTTCTCCAGTAATCATGATGTTCTTTATTGGTCCAGTTGTGAGGGTTTTTGTTTTCTTTATGTTGATGTGTAATCCATAGTAAAGGCATTAAGTCCTCTTAGCTTTCTGCAAGCAAGATGGTGTCACCTCATATTGCAAGTTGTTAATGAATCTTCCTCCAATCCTGATGCCACGTTCTTCTTCATACAGTCCAGCTTCTCAGATTATTTGTTCAGCAAAAAGATTGAATAAGTATGGTCAAAGGATACAACCTTGACACACACTTCCTTTGATTTTAAAACACACAGTATCCCTGTATTCTCACTGCATGGCTGCCCCTTGATCTGTGTACAGCTCATCAGCACAATTAAGAGTTCTGGAATTCCCATTCTTTGCAATGTTATGCGTGATTTGTTATGCTACGCACAGTCAAATGCCTTTGTGCAGTCAATAAAACACACGTAAACAACTTTCTGTTATTTTATCCTTTTAGCCAAGATTCACCTGATATCAACAATGATATCCCTTGTTCCAAATCTTCTTCTGAATCTGGCTTGAATTTCTGGCAGTTCCCTGTCAATGTACTGCTGCACATATTTTTGAATTTTCTTCAGCAAAATTTTACTTGCATGTGATATTGATGATATTGTTCAATGATTTCCACAGTCTATTGGATCACCTTTGTTTGAAATGGGGACAAATATGGATCTCTTCAAGTCTGATGACCAGGTAGCTGTCTTCCAAATTTCATGACATAGATGAGTGAGTGTTTCCAGCAATGCATCTCTTTGTCGAAACATTTCAATTGGTATTTCATCAATTCCTGAAGTCTTGTTTTTCACCAGTGACTTTAGTGCAGCTTAGAATTTTTCCATTGGTACCATGGGTTTGTGATCATATGCTACCTCTTGAAAAGATAGAATGTTGTCCAATTATTTTTGGTACAGTGACTCTGTGTATTCCTTCTATCTTCTTTTGATGCTTCCCGCTTCATTCAATATTTTCCCCATAGAATCCTTCAATATTGCAACTCGAGGTTTGACATTTTTCTTCAGTTCTTTCAGCTTGAGAAATGCTGAGCTTTTTCTTCCCTTTTTGTTTGCTAACTTCAGGTCTTTGCACATTTCATTATAATACTTTACTTTCATCTTCCTGAGCCACCCTTTGAAATCTTCCATTCAGCTCTTTTACTTCATCATTTCTTCTAGTCCCTTTAGCTACTTGACATTCAAGGGCAAGTTTCAGAGTCTCTTCTAACATTCATTTTGATCTTTTCTTTCTTTCCTGTCTTTTTAATGACTTTTTGCTTTCTTCCCGTATAATGTCCTTACTGTCATCCCACAACTAGTGTGATCTTTGGTCATTAGTGTTCAATGTGTCAAATCTATTCTTGAGATGTCTCTAAATTCAGGGGGGATATACTTAAAGTTGTACTCTGGCTCTCATGGACTTGCTCTAATTTTCTTCAGCTTCTGCTTGAACTTGTGTAGGAGCAACTGGTGGTCTGTTTCGTAGTCAGTCCCTGGCCTTGTTATGACAGATTATATTGAACTTCTCCATCGTCTCTTTCCACAAATGTAGTCAGTTTGATTCCTGCATATTCCATCTGGTGAGATCGATGTGTATAGTTTATCTTGTTGAAAAAAGGTATTTGCAATAAATAAGTTGTTGGTCTTGCAAAATTCTATCATGGGATCTTCAGCATTGTTTCTAACACCAAGGCTATATATGTCAACTACTGATCCTCCTTCTTTGTTTCCAACTTTTGCATTCTAATCATCAATAATTATCAGCGCATCTTGATTGCATGTTTGATCAATTTCAGACTGCAGAAGTTGGTAAAAATCTTCAATTTCTTCATCTTTGGTATAAGTGGTTGGTACCTAAATTTGACTAATAGTTGTATTAGCTGGTCTTCCTAATAAACCCATTGCTGTTGAGTCGATTCTGACTCATAGTGACCCTATAGGACAGAGTAGAACTGCTCCCATAGAGTTTCCAATGAGAGGGTGTCTCAAACTGTCAGTCTTTTGGTTAGCAGTCAAGCTCTTAACCACTGCGTCATAATAGGTGTATGGATATTATCCTATCACCTACTGCATTGTACTTCAAGATAGATCTTGAAATGTTCTTTTTGATAATGAAAGTGACATCATTCCTCTTTGATTTTCATTCCCAACGTAGTAGACTATATGATTGTCCAATTCAAAGTAGCCAATACCAATCCATTTCAGCTCACTTATGCCTAAGATATTGATCATTATGTGTTTCATTTCATTTTTTTGACTATCAATTTTCCTAGGTTCATACTTCATACGTTCCACATCCCAATTATTAATGGATGTTTGCAGCTGTTTCTTCTCATTTTGCTTCCTGCCACATCAGCAAATGAAGGTTTACTACACCCATATTAATAAAGTCAACTCTACTTTCAGGAGACAGGCCTTCCCTAGTTGTATTTGAATGCCTTGCAGTATGAAGGGCTCATCTTCTAACACTATATTAGACAATGTTCTGCTACTCTTCATAAGGATTTAACTGTCCAATTTATGTATTTATTTATTTTTTAGAAGTAGATCACCAGGCCCTTCTTCCTAGTATGTCTTAGTCTGGAATCTCTGTTGAAACCTGTCCACCATGAGTGACCCTGTTAGTATTTGAAATACCAGTGGAACAGCTTCCCACGTCACAACAACATGCAAGCCTCCACAGTAGGACAAATGGACAGAAGAACAATAGCAGCTCTGGCTAGTGCAATAATAAATTTCAGAATTCTTGGCCAACTTAAATTCTTGTTATCAAGCCTAGATCTGCTCCATCTTGGATGTTTTCATTGAGTAGTGTGTAAAATTTGGCTTCTTCTCTTTTTCTCTCCTACCTCATGTTATTTAGCTCTTGCTTCTGACTGTTTCAGATAAAGAAGCAATTAGGAAAAAAATGGCTGGAATAATGTAGTGTTTCAGAGCTTCATTGTTGACCAAAAGGTCACCAGTTTAAATCTACCAGCCACTTCTTGGAAACCCTGTGGGGCAGTTCTGCTCTGTCCTATAGAGTCACTATGAGACAGAATTGACACAACTGCAACAGGTCTGGTTTTTTGGTTAGGAAAACTTGTCATCTAACATCAACACCCTTAAGATGTCAAATGTCCACTTATTGGCTCTTTCTCTCATTTAATACTTTTTCAAGTTCTTCAGCAAGTCCCTACTGGCATCTCAACTGAAGTTTCCATGATTTGTGCAGCATCTCTTTTCCAGCTGGCTATTTTTGTTACAAGTATGTGGTATAAGTGTAGCTTGGTTGCTTTGTTCTCCTCTCCACTCTCATACCAGGAAAGAACAACTCCTATTCTTTCTGACAAATTTAGACATCTATTAGCCAGAGCTAAAGAATAACTCTATGTTCTGCTAACTACAGGAAAGTTGTGTCGAGCTCTGTGGGAGATTCTCTTATAACTATCATTTCCCTTGGTGTCTTAGTTCCCTAGTGCTGTCATAACACAAATACCACAAGTGAGTGGCTTTAAAGAACAAGAATTTATTGTCTCACAGTTCAGGAGGCTATAATGTTCAAACTCAGGGCATTGGCTCGAGGGGGCGGGGGGGATCCTTCATGGTCTCTTTCAGCTTTTGGTATCTGCCAACAATCTTCTGGCCTCCTGGGCTTGCAGATACTTCTGCATCTATTGTCATATGGTGTCTGCTTCCCCCTGTGTGTATCTGTTTCTTTGTGTCTGTACTTCTTTTTATAAAAATCACTCAGAAGGGATTAGATTTAGGACACACCCAACTCATGTATGACTCACTAACATAACAAAAGAAAAACTCTCTTTTCAAATAAGGTCACATTCACAAGTAACAGGGGCTAGGATTTCAACATAACTTTTTGGGGACACAATTCAGTCGATAACACTTGGCTTGATGTCAATGATGGACACAGAGAACATCAATGACATGCTTCAAAACAGTCATCTCTTATAGACTATTTCTACCTCAACTTTTTTATTCTTTGGAGATGCTTGATGGGATGATGGACTCAGCTGGCTTTAAGAATACTGGCTTGTCCTGCAGGTGGCCTAGCACTTTATGATATGGAGGTACTCAACACTAACTATTTTATTTTCTACAGTTAAACCCGCTATGCTTCCCATTCAACCTTCCTAGGTGTTGTTGTCAATCTGATCTCACACAGATAATTCCTTAAAAGAGCACAATGCTCAAAGGAGACATACTTTACTATATTCCTTTACCCCTGGTTACAGATTTTTAGTTTCCTTAAAACTTTTTCCTCATTTATCTATCTCTTAAGAGTAAGCCTTCCTCAGATCTCCTATACATATGACTAGATAATCTCTTCTACTATAACAGAGTCAGTTATATCTAAGCTTGGACATCACTGCAGACCACATGTTAATGTCAGGTATGGGACCAGGTCCAAGTATGGAGGCCAGAAACCTGTGCAAATATTTTGTTTTTATTTTTTAGTTGCCGTGGAGCCTCTGATTGACTGCAACCTTATGTATACTGGAACAAAATGTTTCCCACTCCTGCATCACCATTAAGTTTATTGGTATATTTGAGTTCACTGGTAGGTTTGAAGACAGCTCTTATGTCCTGCCATCACTTATCCATCACTGAGAACTTAGGACTTTGATGTTTAAATTTATGCACAATCATTAGTGCCAAAGGTTAAGAAATTGAAGATTTTTACTAAATTCTGCAGTCTGAAATTGATCAAACATGCAATAAAGATATATTAATAATTACTGTGATTGGAATGCAAAAGTTGGAAACAAAGAAGGGTCAACAGTTGGAAAATATGGCCTTGGTGATAGAAACTATGCCAAAGATCACATGATAGAATTTTGCAAGACCAATGACTTCTTTGCAAATACCTTTTCTCAACAGCATAAATTGTGACTATACACAAGGATCTCACAGGACGGAATACACAGGAATCAAATCAACTACATTTGTGGAAAGACACAATAGAGAATCTCACTATCATCAGTCACAACAAAGCCAGGGGTGGACTGTGGAACAGACAATAAATTGCTCATATGTAAGTTTAAGTAGAGCTGAAGAAAATTTAAAAAAGTCCAGGAGAGACTTCTGGCAAAATGGCGCTCTAGGCAGAAGCACCCTGCCGGCCCTCCACAGCAACCATCCGAAAAACTAAGCCAAACAGAGAAAACAGCAATCCCGAAACCCTAAAACATCCAATGAAGAGTTAAAGAACTCAGCCAAGCACCAAATGGAGTGAGAAAACTGACAGAGAACGGAGAGCAAGGAGAGGTTCATGCAGAGGTCCCCTATCAGCCAACGCACCACGGATCCACCATCTTGGACCCCTCTCAGAGACCAGCAAATAGGGAGTATAAGAAAGCAGCTTCACGGAGCTTCCAGTAGGAGACAGAACAACCGGTAATTGGCAATATACACTTTCCCACCCCTCACACTTCTTCAACACCACTCAGCCTCCTCTGCTTCCCATGGCCACAGTCTCTTGGCCAGGAAGCATCAGCTGCTTGGATTCCACCCACCTGCACTGATCAGTTCCCTGAGTGCCATTTGTTGGCTGCTGGTGTTGCTTTTTTCCTCTTCTTTTGATTTCTTCCTTAACTCTTACCACCTCCCCCTCCTTTCACTCAAATACCAAGCTCCGTGCGCCATCTTTGTTTCTTCCTGAGGGACTGTGGAGCTCCATTTGAGTGTAGAACTGCTTCCCAGTCTGGGCTGCCATGCTGGTGTGATCCCGGGGCTTTTGTTTGTTTGTTTGTTTTCAGTTGTTTGTTAGTTTTCTTTTCCTTATCTCAAGTAGGGAGCCTGCTCTGGCAGGGCAGTGCTACGCGGCTTGGCACCTACCCCCTCAGCTTGTTCAGATGTGCAGAGGGATCCCTGAGAGCATTTCTCTTCTTTTTGTGTTTTTGGGGGTTTTTCTTGTTTTTTTTTTTTTTAATTTGCTTTGTTTTCTTTTCCCTTTTAGTCTTTCTTCATAACTCAGTTTCTCAGCTCTCTATACCTTCTTTCTCTTCCTGTTCCCTGAATACCTGGTGCTGAATACCTCTATGCCTCCTAGCCAGGCTGTACTGCAACAACTGGGAACAACTTTCCCAGACTTCGTAGCCACACCAGTGGGATCCCGGGGAGCTTAGCTGTTCTTTTTTCTTTCTAATTTTTTATTTATTCAATATTTTCTGTTTTTTCTTTTCTACTCCTTCTCCTTTTTGTTTTTCTCCATTTCATAGTTTCTCATCTTTTCACTCCAACTGCAATCTCCTCTGGCACTCTTTTTTGTTTGTTTGTATTTTTTTGGCTGCTATTCCTCTCTCCTCTCTCCCATACCCATCTTAACTCCACACATCACTATTCCACCCCCATCCTGCTTACCTGCACCGTGTGATTAACTTCACACCACGAAGCAGCACAGACACTGCCTACCAGAACCTGCCCTGCACTGATTACTGACCCACCCTGGTGGCTGTAGTAAGTGCCACAAGCAACCCATCTCAGCAACTCTTCTTTAGCTAAACCTGCCCTTCTGTACCGTATCCGAAGGACTAACCCTGCCAATTAGAGAAGGAGGAGAAAAGTATCGTACCCACAGATGAGCAAACAACAAAGAACACACAACCCACCTGCTCAGACATAGCCAAATTAAAAAACAAAACAAAAAAGGATGAAACGAAAAAATCTACAATCAATAAATGAGAAAAATTACCACTGAATACCCTGAAGACCGCAGACTATATCAAACCATTTACAAAAATAGGACAGGATAGATCCAGTAGGCATCCAAAATAAAACAACTGATGACTTTTCAGTGGAAGAAAAGGAACTAGAATTACCTGATAGGGAATTCAAATCTCTAATACTCAGAATTATCCACACGTTGAAGCACAAAGCGGACAAAAATGAGGAAAAAATAGACAAATTAATGGAAAAGGCAAACAAATTCATGGAAAATACAGACAAAAAAATAAAAGAATTCAGTAAAATAACACAGGAACAAAATGCCAAAATAAATTCACAACTAGAAATTATACAAACACAACAATTAGAAATCCAAAAGATAAACAACAGGATTTCAGAAATGGACAGTGTCATAGAAGAGCTGAAGAACAGATTTGAAACAGTGGAAGACAGGATCAGTGGCACTGAAGACAAACACTTGGATACAACTCTGTTTGAGGCAAACTCAGAACAAAGAACAAAGAAAAATGGAGAGACCCTGAGAATAATGTGGGATACAATCAAAAGAAAAAAATTGCAAGTGATCTGAGTTCCAGAACAGGGGGAAGAAACAGAAAACACAGACAGGATGATTGAAGAACTGCTGACAGAAAACTTCCCCAATATCATGAAAGATAAAAAGCTGGCCATCCAAGAAGCTCAACGAACCCCATATAGGATAGACCCCAAGAGAAAATCACCAAGGCATATCATAATCACACTCCCCAAAACCAAAGACAAAGAATCCTGAGAGCAGCTCGTGAAAAACAAGAAGTCACATACAGAGGAGAAACAATAAGACTAAGCTCAGATTATCTGGCAGAAACCATACAGGTAAGAAGGCAATGAGATGAATATATAAAACCTTGAAAGAAAAGAAATTGCCAGCCAAGAATAATATATCCTGCAAAACTCTCGCTCAAATATAAAGGTGAAATTAGGTCATTTGTAGATAAACAGAAATTAAGGGACTATGTAAAGACCAAACCAAACTTATGAGATTTATTAGAGGAAGTCCTCAATCTGAGAACAAACAATATTAGACCACAGGCTGAATATAAGACACAGGATCATACCAGCCAGATACCAATCTAGGAAATGAACTTTCAAGGACTATACAAAACCAAAAGAAATACAATGGGGAATCAGAGCAGTTAATCTGTAAATGACAACAACATCAGAACAATAAAGAGGGAAAAAACGATGTAGATATAGAACCTTCTAAAGGAGAGGAAGACAAGGTGATTCAAGTAATAATAGACTGCTTCAAACTTAGAAAGATAAGAGTAAATTTCACAGTAACCACAAAGAAAGTTAACAAACATACTCATAAAAATAAAGAAGAAAAACACAAAGTCTCAGTAAAAAACAAAACTTACAAAAACAAAAGAAATGAAAAAAAAAATCCACAAACAAAAGTAATTCAGCACAGGAGAGTAAGAAGAACAAAGAAAATGTCAGCGCCACTAAAAAAGCACTACAAAATGACAGCAATAAACTCACATCTATCAATAATTACACTGAATTTAAACATACCCAATGCACCCATAAAGAGACGGAGAGTGAAAGAATCGATAAAAAAACAGGATCCATCAATATGCTGTCTACAAGAGACACACCTTAGAAACAAAAAAGTGAATTTATTAAAAATCAAAGGTTGGAAAAAATATATCAAGCTAACAACTACCAAAAAAAAGTGGGAGTGGCAAAACTAATCTCAGATAAAATAGACTTTAAAACAAAATCCACCACAAAAGACAAATAAGGGCACTATATAAAGATTTAGGGGACAATACTTAATGAAGACATAACCAAAATAAACATCTATGTACCCAATGACAGGGCTCTAAAATACATAAAAGAAGCTCTAACAACACTGAAAAGAGAAATTGACAGTTCCACAATAATAGTAGGAGACTTCAACACACCACTCTCAGTAAAGGATAGAACAACTAAAAAGAAACTCAGCAAAAATACAGAAGACCTAAAGGGCACAATCAGCCAACTTGACCTCGTAGACATATATAGAACACTCCGTCCAACAGCTGGAAAGAACACATTCTTTTCCAATGTACATGGAACATACTCCAGAATAGGCCATCTCTTAGGCCACTGAGCAATCCTCAACAAGATCCAAAACATTGAGATAATACAAAGTATCTTCTCTGACCTCAATGCCATCAAGGTAGAAATTAACAACAGAAAGAGCAAGGAAAGAAAATCAATTACATGGAAACTGAATAATACCCTGCTTACACATCACTGGTAAATAGAAGAAATCAGAGATGGAATCAAAAAATTCCTAGATTCAAACGAGGATGAAAACACAACATACCAAAACCTTTGGATCACAGCAAAGACAGTCCTCAGAGGACAATTTATAGCAATAGATGCACAAATCAAAAAAGAAGAAAGGGACAAAATCAAAACATTAACTACACAACTCAAACAAATAGAAAGAGAACAGCAAAAATAAGCCTACAGCCACCAGAAGAAAGGAAATAATAAAGATCAGAGCAGAAATAAATGAAATACAGAATAGAAAAACAATAGAATCAACAAAACCAAAAGTTGGTTCTTCTAAAGGATCAACAAAATCGACAAACCACTGGCCAGACTGATAAAAGAAAAACAGGAGAGGACACAAATAACCCAATTAAAAAAATGAAATGAGCCACATTACAATGGACCCAACTGAAATAAAAACGATCATAACAGAATGTTATGAAAAACTATACTAGAACAAATTTGAAAACCGAGAGGAAATGGATAAATTTCTAGAACACACTACCTACTACAACAAACTGATGTTGAAAATCTGAACAGACCCATAACAAGAGAAGAGATTGAAAAGGTAATAAAAAAACTCCCAACAAAAAAAATGCCCTGGCCCAGACGGTTTAACTGGAGAATTCTACCAAACATTCAGAAAACAGCTTGCACCAGTACTACTCAAGCTATTTCAGAGCATAGAAAAGGAACCAACAGTTCCAAATTCATTCTATGAAGCC
>NW_004444086.1:6388454-6390900 GCF_000243295.1 Trichechus manatus latirostris
AAAAGGAAATCAGGAAAATAATACCATTTATAATAGCTCCTAAAATAATAAAATGCTTAGGAATAAATCTAACCAGGGATGTGAAAGACCTATACAAAGAAAACTACAAAACACTACTGCAAGAACCCCAAAGGGATCTACATAAATGGGAAAACATACCATGCTCATGGATAGGTAGACTCAACCTTGTGAAAGTGACAATTCTACCCAAAGCAATTTAAAAATACAACGTCATCCCAATCCAAATACCAACAACATTCTTCAAAGAGATGGAAAACCTAATCATTAACTTTATATTGAAAGTGTTGAAGCCCCAAATAAGTAAAGAACTATTGAAGAAGAAGAATAAAGTTGGAGGACTCACACTACCTGACCTCAGAACCTACTATATAGCTACGGTAGCCAAAACAGCCTGGTACTGGTACAACAACAGATACATTGACCAATGGAACAGAACTGAGAACCCAGACATAAATCCATCCACCTAAGGTCACCTGATCTTTGACAAGGACCCAAAGTCCATCAAATTTGGAAAAGACAGTCTTTTTAACAAATGGTGCTGGGAAAACGTGATGTCCATCTGCAAAAAAATGAAACAGGACCCATACCTCACACCATATTCAAAAATTAATTCAAAATGGATCAAAGACCTAAATATAAAGTCAAAAACTATAAAGTTCATAGAAGAAAAAATAAGACCAACACTACAGGCCCTAATGCACGGCATTAACAGGATACAAACCATAATCATCAACACACAAACCCCAGAAGATAAGCTAGATTAATGGACTCTTCTAAAAATCAAACACCTATGCTCTTTAAAAGACTTCACCTAAAGAGTAAAAAGAGAACCTACAGACTGGAAAAAAAATTTGGGACATTACGAGTCAGACAAAGGTTCTAATGTCCATAATCTACAGAAAATCCAACACCTTTACAAGAAAAAGACAAATAATCATATTAAAAAATGGGCACAGGAAATGAACAGACACTTCACCAAACTAGACATTCAAGTGGCCAACAGACACATGACGATATGCTCAGGATCACTAGCCATTAGAGAAATGCAAATGAGAACCACAATGAGATACCATCTGTCTTAGTCATCTAGTGCTGCTCTAACAGAAATAACACAATTGGATGGCTTTAACAAAGAGAAATTTGTTTCTTCACAGTCAAGTATACTAGAAGTCCAAATTCAGGACGTCAGCTCCAAGGGAATGCTTTCTCTCTCATGAATGTTCCCCAGGACTAGGAGCTTCTCTGCCCAGGGACCCCAGGTCCAAAGGACGCACTCTACTCCTGACACTGCTTTCTTGATGGTATGAGGTCCCCCATTCTCTGCTTGCTTCCCATTCCTTTTATCTCTCACAAGAGATAAAAGGTGGTGCAGGCAACACCCCAGGGAAACTCCTTTACATTGGATCAGGGATGAGACGTAAGGGTGCTGTTACAATTCCATTCAAATCCTCTTTAACATAAAATTACAATCACAAAATGGTGGCCAACCACACATGGCCTAGCCTAATTGTTACACACATTTTTTAGGGGACACAGTTCAATCCATGTCACTATCTCACCCTGGCGTTACTGGCACCAATCAAAAACACTGGAAATAACAAATGTTGGAGGGGTTGTCAGGAGATCAGAACTCTTGTGCACTGCTGGTGGGAATGCAAAATGATACAATCATTTTGGAAAATGATATGGTGCTTCCTTAGAGAGCTAGAAATAAAAATACCATACAACCCAGCAATCACACTCCTAGGAATATATCCTGGAGAAATAAGAGTCGTCAGTCGAATAGAAATATGCACACCTATGTTCACTGCAGCATTGTTCACCATAGCAAAAACATGGAAACAACCTAGATGCCCATCAACAGACGAATGGATAAACAAACTATGGTACATACACACAATGGAGCACTACACAACGATAAAGAACAATGATGAATCTGTGAAGCATCTCATAACATGGGTGACACTGGAGGACATTATGCTGAGTGAAATAAGTCAATCACAAAAGGACAAATATTGTATGAGACCTCTATTGTAAAAACCCATACAAAGTTTACACACAAAAAGTAACAATCTTTGTTGGTTACCAGGGATGGAAGTGGTGGGGGAAAATACTAAATTGGCAATAGATAAGTGACATCTTTGGTGAAGAGTGAGACAGTACACAATACTGGGGAAACCAGAACAACTTGTACAACGAAAGGTCATGTAAATTCCATAGACACTTCCAAACTTCCTGAGTGACAGAATTGCTGGACGGAGGGCCATGGGGACCATGGTCTTGGGGAACATCTAGCTCAATTGGCGTAACACAGTTTATAAAGACAATGTTCTACATTCTACCTTGGTGAGTAACGTCTGGGGTCTTAAAAGCCTGTGAGCGGCCATCTAAGATACCCCACTGGTCTCATCTCTTCGGGAGCAAG
>NW_004444086.1:6392541-6393551 GCF_000243295.1 Trichechus manatus latirostris
ATCTTTGCTTCTTCCTAAGGGGCTGTGGAGCTCCATTTGAGTCTGGAACTGCTTCCCGGTCTGTGCTGTCACGCTGGTGGGATTCCAGGGTTTTCTTTTTGTTTGTTTGCTTTGAGTCATTTGTTTGTTTTCTTTTTCTTTCTTCGAGTTGGGAGCCTGCTCTGGACGGGCAGTGCTACGCAGCTTGGGACCTACCCACTCAGCTTGAGCAGATGTGAAGAGGGATCCCTGAGGACATTTCTTTTTTCATGGGGATTTTTTTCTGTTTTTTTTGAGGGCTTTTCTTGTTCTTTTTTTGTTTTGTTTTGTTTCCTTCTTTTTCCCTTTTTTTCTGTCTTCATTACTCAGTTTCTCGTCTTTCTATACCTTCCTTCTCTTTCTGTCCCCTGAACACCTGGTGCTGAGTACCTCTATGCCTCATAGCCAGGCTGTATTTCAACACCTGGGAACAACTTCCCCAGAACTTGTAGCCACACCGGTGGAATAGCTGGGAGATTTGCTGTTCTTTTTTCTTTCTAATTTTTATTTATTCATTCTTGTCTTTTTTTTCTCTTCTTCCTCTTTTTGTTTTTCTCCATTTCATAGTCTCTCATCTCTCCACTCCAACGGCAAACTCCCCTAGCACTCGTTTTTGTTTGTTTGTATGTTTTTGGCTCCTGTTCCTCTCTCCTGTCTTCCACACCCATCTTAGCTCCACACATCAGTATCCCCCCCCCCATCCTGCCTACCTGCACCATGCGCTTAACATCACACCACCAAGCAGTACAGGCACAGCCTACAAGAACCTGTCCTGCGCTGATTACTGACTCACCCTGTTGGCTGTAGTAAGTGCCGCAAACAACCCATCCCAGCAACTCCTCTTCAGATATACCTCCCCTTCAGTACCATACCTGAGCGACTGACCCTGCCAATTGGAGAAGGAGGCAAAAAGATTCATGCCCACAGATGAGCAAACAACAAATAACACACAACCCGCCTACTCAGACGTAGCCAGATTAAAAAAAAAAAAA
>NW_004444086.1:6394838-6421897 GCF_000243295.1 Trichechus manatus latirostris
AAAAACAAAACCTACAAAAACAAAAGAAATGAAAAAAAATCCAGAAACAAAAGGTACTCAACACAGGAGAGTAAGAGGAACAAAACTGGATCATGGATGAAACTGGAAGACATTATGCTGAGTAAAATAAGTCAATCACGAAAGGACAAATATTGTATGAGATATCTACTGTATAACTCATGTAAATGTTACACGCAAGAAGAAACAATCTTTGTTGGTTAAAAGGGATGGGAGGAGTGGTGGGGAACTAGATAGATAAGTGATATCTTTGGTGAAGGGTAAGACAGTACACATTACTGGGACAGTCAGCACAACTTATACAAGGAAAGGTCATGGAAGCTCCATAGACACCTCCAAACTCCCTGAGTGACTGAATTGCTGGGCGGAGGGCTGTGGGGACCATAGCCTCAGGGAACATCTAGCTCAAGTGGCATAACACAGTTTATAAAGACAATGTTCTACATTCTACCTTGGTGAGTAGCATCTGGGGTCTTAAAAGCGTGTGAGCGGCCATCTAAGATACTCCACTGGTCTCACCCCTTCGAGAGTAAGAGAGAATGAAGAGAACAATATACAAGAAAAAGATTAGTCCAAAGGACTAATGGACCACAGCTACCAAGGCCTCCACCAGACTGAGTCCAGTTCAACTAGATGGTGCCCACCTACCACCACTGACTGCTCTGACCAGTATCACAATAGAGGGTCCTGGACAGAGCTGAAAAAGAATGTAGAATAGAATTCTAACTCACAAAAAAAGACCAGATTTACTGGCCTGACAGACTGGAGAAACCCTGAGAGTATGGCCCCCGGACAACTTTTAGCTCAGTGGTGAAGCCCTCCCGAAGTTCACCGTTAAGCCAGAGATTGGACAGCCTCATAAAACAGAACAGGACTAATGAGGCACAGCAGTTCAGGGACAAGGACTTGAAGGCAGGAGGGGACAGGAAAGTTGTTGATAGAGAACCCAAGGTTGAGAAGGGACAGTGTTGACATGTCATGGGGTCGTTAACCATTGTCATAGGGCAATATGTGTACCAACTGTTTAATGAGAAACTATTTGTTCTGCAAACCTTCTTCTAAGGTACAAAAAAAAAATATCTATATGAGATCAAATTGACAACAGCAACTCAGAAGGTTTGATGGGAAGCCTAGGGGACAGTGAGTTGAAGATAATGGTGACAGAGTAATTTGGAAAAGGATAGTGAAAATAGCAGTACAACTGGAAGAATGTAATCAATGTCACTGAATTGTACACGTAGAAACTTTTAAAATGGTGTAACTTTGGCTATGTATATTTTCACCAAAACAAGTTCCTCAATGTCGAGAAGGGAGAGTGTTGACATATCTTGAGGTTGTTAACCGATGTCATAAAACAATATGTGTACTGACTATTTAATGAGAAACTGTTTGTTCTGTAAACCTTCATCTAAAGTACAATAAAAAAACTTAAAAAAAACGAAGATATCAAAGGACTGCTTGGAAAGACAAAAGTAAATTATTGTAATGAAATGTGCAAAGACCTGGAGTTAGCAAATCAAAAGGGAACAATAAACTCGACATTTCTCAAGCTGAAGGAACTGAATAAAAATTCAAGCCTAGAGTTGCAACATAGAAGAATTCTGTAGGTAAAATATTGAACAACACAGGAAGCATCAAAAGAAGAAGGAAGGAATACACAGAGTAATTGTACCAAAAAGAATTGGTAGATGTTCAGACATTTCAGTAGGTAGCATATGATGAAGAACTGATGATACTGAAGGAAGAAATACAAGCTGCACTGAAGGCATTGGTGAAAAACAAGACTCCAGGAATTGACGGAATACCAATTGAGATGTTTCAACAAACCTATTCAAAGCTGTAAGCTCTTACTTGTCTTTGACAAGAAATTTGGAAGATAGCTACCTGGCCAATCACATGGAAGAAATCCATATTTGCACCCATTCGAAAGAAAGGTGATTCAACAGAATGAGGACATTATCGGACAATATCATTAATATCACATGCAAGTAAAATCTTTCTGAAGGTAACTCAAAATCGGTTGCAACAGTACATAGACAAGGAACTTTCAGAAATTCAAGCCAGATTCAGAAAAAGACTTTAAACGAGGGATAGCATAGCTGATGTCAGATGGATCTTGGGTAAAAACAGAGAATACCAGAAAGGTGTTTTCCTCATTATCTAGTGCTGCTATAACCGAAATACCACAAGTGGATGGCTTTAAGAAACAGAAGTTTATTCTTTCACAGTATAGTAGGCTAGAAGTCTGAATTCAGGGCACCAGCTCCAGGGGAAGGCTTTTTTAATCTCTGTTGGTTCTAGAGGAAAGTCCTTGTGACCAATCTTCCATTGGTCTAGGAACTACTCTGCACAGGAATCTTGGGTTCAAAAGATGCAATCTGCTCCTGGCACTTTCTTTGTGGTATGAGGTTCCCCTGTTTCTCTACTCACTTCTATCTTTATATCTCAGAAGAGATTGACTTAAGACACAACCTGATCTTATAGATTGAGTCCTGCCTCATTAACATAGCAGTCGCTAATCCCACCTCATTAACATCATAGAGGTAGGATTTACAACACATAGGAAAATCACATCAGATGACAAAATGATGGACAATCACACAATACTAGGAATCATGGACTAGCCAAGTTGATACATATTTTGGGAGGACACAATTCAATCCATAACATTCCACCCTTTGGCCTCCCAAAATTCATTCCGTTGCCACATATAAAACACATTCACATCATCATATCATAGCCAAAGTTTTAAATCGACTCCAAGCCCAAAATCTAAAAATTCCTCTTCATATGTGAAATCTAGAATACAAGTTATCTGCTTCCAAAGTACAATGGTGGAACAGACACAAGCTAGACATTTCCATTACAAATGCGAGAAATTAGAGGGCAAAATGGGTAACAGGCACCAAGCAAGTCAGCAGTACATATTACATTAGCCATCAAGGCTTGAAAATAATCCTCTGTTCTCTGAGACAATTCACACAATGGCCCTGCCCTCCAGACTCTAAGTATTGGCCAAACTCTCCCTATTCTGAGTAGAGGCCTCTTAGCCCTGGGCTTTAGCTCCACCTTCCAGATCTACTGGAAAGGCAACTCTGCTTTCTCAAATTTGGGCAGCCCCATTCTCCTAGACCATCTAGGTGGCGACTCTACACTTTGAGACCCCAGAGGTCATGGCACTACGTTTTGAGACTGAGGCAGCTCTGCTTCCTTGTTCCTTGGTCCCTGGGCCCCTCAGGCCTCATTAGCCAGGTCTGCTCTGCTAGGGAAAGTGATCCAGAGCTCTTTAGCTCCACCAATAAGTGCATGTAGGCACTCCACTCTGCCAATAAACTTTGTCTAGAAGGCACTCAGCTCTCTTGCTCCATGGGTCTGCAAGCCTAGGTCCACAAATAGGTGCCTGGAGGCACCCCACTCTGCCAGGAAGCCTCCTGCACAAAGGCACTCAACTCTCTCCCTCCATGGGTCAGCTCCAGTGCTGTCTTGTGCTACTTTCCTGGTTCTGCTGCTCCTTCTCGCTGTCTGCACCGTCTTCAATGTAACAGCTCTCCTCATTTCCTTCTGAGTCCTCACCGGAATTGTCTGACATCTATAATTCCACCAATAGTCTCTTCAAGGTAATCTAGGCTTTTACTATTAGGCACTTTGAAACTCTTCCAGCCTCTACCCATTCACAGTTTCAAAACTGCTTCCACGTTTCAGGTATCTGTTATAGCAGCATCCCACTCTCGGTACCAAATTTTGTCTTAGTTATCTAGTGCTGCTATACAGAAATGCAACAAGTGGATGGCTTTAACAAACAGAAGTTTATTCTTTCACAATCTAGTAGGCTAGAAGTCCAAATTCAGGGCTTCATCTCCAGCAGAAGGCTTTCTGTCCCTGTGGGTTCTGGAGGAAAGTCCTTGTCATCAATCTTCTCTTGGTCTAGGAGCTTCTCTGTGCAGGAACCCTGAGTCCAAAGAAATCACTCTGTTCCCAGCACTGCTTTCTTGGTGGTTGGAAGTCCCCCGTCTCTCTGCTAGCTTCTCTCTTTTATATCTCAAAAGAGATTGACTTAAGACACAACTTAATCTTGTAGATTGAGTCCTGCCTTATTAACATAACTGCTGCTAATCCCCTCATTACATCGTAGGGGTAGGATTTACAACACATAGGAAAATCATATCAGATGACGTGATCAATTGCACAATACTGGGAATCATGGACTAGCCAAGTTGACCCACATAGTTGGGGGACACAATTCAAACCATCACAGATGTTTACCTCTGTTTTATCGACTATACAAAGACATTTGACTGTGTGGATCATAAAAAATTATGGATAACATTGCAAATAATGGGAATTCGAGAATACTTAAATGTGCTCATGAGGAACCAAGAGGCAGTCATTCACATAGAACAAAGGGCTACTGTGTGGTTTAACATCAGGAAAGGTGTGTATCAGGATTGCATCCTTTTACCAAACTTATTCAATCTGTATGCTGAGCAAATTATCCGAGAAGCTGGATTTGAGGAAGATTCTTTAACAACCTGTGATATGCAGATGACACAACCTTTCTTGCTGAAAGTGAAGAAGGCTTGAAGCACTTACTGAGGAAGATCAAAGACTACAGCCTTCAGTATGGATTACACCTCAACATAAAGAAAACAAAAATCCTCACAACTGGACCAATAAGCAGCATCATGATAAATGGAGGGAATGTTGAAACTGTCTAGGATTTCATTTTTCTTGGATCCATAATCAACACCTGTCAAAGCTGCAGCCAAGAATTCAAATGACATTTTGCATTTGGCAAGTCTACTGAAAAAGAGGCCTTTAAAGTGTTCAAAGAAAGATGTAACTTTGAGAACTAATGTGTGCCTGACTCAAGCCATATATTTTCAATTGGCTCATACGCATGCGAAAGCTGGACAATGACTGAGGAAGATCGAAGAAGAATGCATGACTTTGGATTATTGTGTTGGTGAAGAATATTGAATATACCATGGACTGCCAGAAAAATGAACAGATCTGTCTTGGCCAAAGTACAACCAGAATGCTCCCTGGAAGCGAGGATGGCTAGACTTCATCTAATATAATTAGAACATGTTATCAGGAGGGGCCATTCCCTGGAGAAGGACATAGTGCTTGATAAGGTAGGGGGTCAATGAAAAAGAGGAAGATCCTCATGGAAATGAATTGACATAATGGCTGCAACAATGGGCTCAAGCATAGCAACTATTGTGAAATGGCGTGGGACCGGGGAGTGTTTCTTTCTGTTGTATCTAGGGTCACTATGAGTTGGAATGGACTGAAAAGCACCTAACAACAACAACATTACATACTGTATTCTACCCTAGAAGTCTCATGTCGCAGCAATATATCAGAGAATATTTTGTTGTGAGCCATAAGTTTTCATTGGCTAATTTTCAGAATTATATCTGCAAGCCTTTCTTCTTAGTCTGTTTTAGTCTAGAAGTTCAGCTGAAATGTGTCTACCTTCAGTGACACTGCTGGTATTAGAAATACTGGTGACATAGCTTCCAACATCATAGCAACATGCCAGCCACAAAGTACAACAAACTGAGGATGAATGGCAGATGAAACTTTGTGGAGTGCCTATTAATGGAAAAAAAAATACAAAACTATGAATACAAAATAGCTAAAGAAAAATAATAAATAGGAGGATTATTTATTTTGAATGACAAAAGAAAAACAATAAATTACAGATTTAGAGAAACTTACAAATACCATGAGTATCACAAACTCCAGAAAAGCTAACATATTATTTTTATTAACTACCTTACTACTACTACTTTACCTTCTTCCCTACATTTTTCTCCCCGCATTCCCTACCTTCTCTTCCTTGTCTCTTCGTATAACAATTCATTAATATCATTCTTTACAGAGGAAACACTAAGGCAATCCAAGTATATTATCTGATAGGAGAGACATTCTGTTTTGAGTAGATGTTAATGAGAACTAATTTTTCTGTTTACAATTTAGTATATCCAATGATTATAATAATTTTTCACAGATTAGCTTCTGGTTTCTTACATTTACAACACTATTTCTCTTCTGTTAGCCACAAATTTCCGACGCTAGGCTTCATATGATATTCATATCATACTGTGTTTCAACTCCACACATTTGTGTCATGAGTTGTGGTGGTTGTTGTTAAGTGCTGTTGAGTCAGTTCTGACTCATAGTGACCCTATGATTCAGAAGAACGAAACACTGCTTGGTCCTGCACCACCCTAGTAATTGTTGTTATGCTTGAGTCCATTGTTGCAGCCATTGTGTCAGTCCATCTCACTGAGGTTCTTTCTCTTTTTTGCTGACCCTCTACCAAGTATAATGTCCTTCTCCAGGGACTGGTGCCTCCTGATAGCATGTCCAAAGTATGTAAGACCAAGTTTTGCCATCCTTGCTTCTAATGAGCATTTTGGCTGTGCTTCTTCCAAGACAGATTTGTTCATTATTCTGGCAATCCATGGTATGTTCAATATTCTTCCAACACCATAAGTCAAAGGCATCAATTCTTTTTTGGTCTTCCTTATTCATTGTCCAGCTTTCACATATTTATGAGGTGACTGAAAACACCATGGCTTGGGTCAGGTGCACCTTAGTCCTTAAAGTGACATTGTTGCTTCTTAAAACTTTGAAGAGATATTTTACAGTAGATCTGCCCAGTGCAATGTGTCTTTTGATTTCTTGACTGCTGCTTCCCTGGGTGTTGACTGTGGATCCAAGTAAAATGAAATCCTTGACAGCTTCAATCTTTTCTCTGTTTATCATGATGTTGCTTATTGCTCCAGTTGTGAGGATTTTTGTTTTCTTTATGTTGAGGTATAATCCATACTGAAGGCTGTGGTCTTTGATCTTCATCAGTAAGTGCTTCAAGTGCTCTTCTCTATCAGCAAGCAAGGTCGTGTCGTCTGCATATCATAGGTTATTAATGAGTCTTCCTCCAATCCTGATGCCCCGTTCTTCTCCATGTAGTCCAGCTTCTA
This sequence comes from Trichechus manatus latirostris, assembly GCF_000243295.1. Lineage (NCBI taxonomy): Eukaryota > Metazoa > Chordata > Mammalia > Sirenia > Trichechidae > Trichechus > Trichechus manatus. The sequence continues at coordinate 6,401,849 of NW_004444086.1, forward strand.
GGATTATTTGCTCAGTATACAGACTGAATAAGTGTGGTGAAAGGATACAACCCTGAGGCAAACCTTTCTTGACTTTAAACCATGAAGTACCCCCTTGTTTTGTTTGAACAACTGCCTGTTGGTGGTGTAATGAGTTACACCAAGTTCAATCCTAAAAGCCTGTGAATCTCATAAATAAAACCAACTAAGATGAAATTTAGGAATCCTGTTGTAACAATGGTTAAAAGCACTTGGTTCCTAACCAAAAGATTGGCTGGTTGAACCTACATGGTGGCTCAGCAGGAGACAGACCTGCTGATCTGCTTCCGTAGAGATTACAGCCAAGGAAACTTTATGCAGCAGTTCTACTCTGCCACATGGGGTCTCTATGAGTCAAAATTGACTCACTGATGCCTAACAACAAAAACAACAAGACTAAATTTAATGAATTCCTACTTTAACTTCCCCATAGCCAAATCCAAAAACACCTGTGACCACAGCAATGCCAACCAGCATGAGGAAAAGTGTGATACAGGTAAGTCATTGTTGCTGTTTTTGTTAGTTAACACTGGTGGAGTTGACTCCTACTCATGACAACTTTATGTATAATAGAACAAAATGTTGCCCAGAACTGTGCCATCTTCATGACCTTTCATATGCTAGAACCCAGAAAAGGGAGTTTTAGAGGAAATAAATAGTCACTAAAATATCTTACTTTGGCAAATATACAAAACCATCAGACCATATGATTGCATTGTTTGTGTCCTCCCCAGAGCCTTAGAAGGAACTCATGCTAGGGAAACCTTCTGAAGCTTAAGATTCATTAGTCCACACTAAATCCACCCTGGACCCAATGAACAGCTGTAATTGGATTATCTCTAAGCACCTTCAATTTAACTTATCTGTAGCAGATGTTGTGGTGTACTGCTTAGTGGCCCCCTTCAGGATTGAGGCACTCATTCCTCAGCCACTGGGAGTGTGGGTGGCTGATGACATTCAGCTGAATGTCTCTTTAGGAATGGCCCTCAACTAAAGAGAATCACCTCACCTGGGAGTCCTCTTTACTTAGCATCTTTGTTATCTATTGCTGCTGTAACAGAAATACCAGAAGTGCGTGACTTTAACAAAGATAAATTTATTTTCTCACAGTCTAGGAGGCTAGAAGTCCAAATTCAGGATGCCAGCTCCAGGGGAAGTCTTTCTTTCTCTGTAGGCTCTGGGGAAAGGTTCTTGTCAACAATATTCCCCAGTCGCAGAGCTTCTCAGCGCAGAGACCACAGGTCCAAAGGACACGCTATTCTCCTGGCTCTTGTTTCTTGGTTGTATGAGGACCCCATGTCTCTGCTTGCTTTTCTCTTTTATATCTCAAAAGAGATTGACTTAAAACACAACCTAATCTTGTGAATTGAGTCCTGCCTCATTAACATAACTGCTGTTAATCCCACCTCATTAACATCTTAGATGTAGAATTTACAACACATAGGAAAATCGCATCAGATGACAAAATGGTGGACAATCACACAATACTGGGAATCATGGACTAGCCAAGTTGACACACATTTTAGGGGACACAATTCAATCCATAATACTTAGATAATATATATTGGTCTTTTAGGTATCGGGTTAAAAACCAGGTAACCAGAGAGTCCATTTCAAAACTCTCCGATCTAGCTATGGCCCCCAGTTACATTCACCAATAAAAACAAAATAAATAAAACAGTTGCCTTTGAGTCCTTTCCATCTCATGGAGACCCCGTGTGTTTCAGAGTAGAACTGTCCTCCATAGGTTTGTTTTGTTTTATTTTTATCATTATGAAAATATACACAGCAAACATTTGCCAATTTAACAATTTTGACATGAATAATTCAATTGCATTGATTACACTCATGTTCCAAAACTTCTATCCTTGTCTTTTTTCTAATTATTCTACCACCATTAAAATACATTTGTTGCCCTCAAGCAAAAACCCTCCTTTTCCCCCTCCACCCCATTCCTGGTAAACACCGACAAGCTTTGGTTCCTATGTATTTGCTTATTTCATATAAGTGAGGTCATATAGTATTTGTCTTTCCTGACTGACTTATTTCACTCAGTATAATGTTTTAAAGGTTCATCCAGGTAGTAGTATGCATTATAACTTCATTTTTCTTCATGGCTGAGTAATATTCCACTGTATATATATACACCACATTTTGTTTATCCATTCATCTGTTGAAGGACATTTAGGCTGTTTTCACCTTTTGGCTATTGTGAAATGTGGTACAATGAATACTGGAATAAATTTTTTTGTTTGTGTTCCCACCATAGGATTTTCAATGGCAGTGATCTTTCTAAAGTATATTGCCAGGCCTTTCTTCCAAAGTGCCTCTGGGTGAATTGGAACTAACAACCCTTCAATTAGTAGCTGAGTGCTTACTCATTTGCCCCACCCAGGGACTCCTATATTTGACAACAGCATCACTTAAAACTTTTTATATGATGCGCCCATGATGATAGTTACAGGTTTGAGGCCTGTCACCCAGTTACTCTGCAAGTTTCATGGGGGAAGTGAACCACAGTCATCAGTATTCATCACTGTATCCCCAGTAGCACTGTGCTCAGTATATAGTAGGCATTTAGCAAGTGTTTGTTGAATGAATAGAGCCACAAAATTATTGCAGTGCCTTAATTCCAGGAAATATTTACGTTATTAGTCTGTCATCAGATGGAATTCTTCATTTACTACTGTCCCATACTAAGTTGGGTCAAAAAATATTTCATAATTTTTTACAAGTTGTCATAGAAATGAGACGAAAAACAAATAAGCAAAATTACGCCACAGGAAAAAAAATCCCATCGTCTATAACATCACTGTCCAATAGAAATTTATATGTTACAAATGAAAGCTATATGTGTTTTACAAAATTTTTTGTGTTTCTACGTTAAAAAATTAAAAATAAGTTGTTGTTGTTGTTATTGTTAGGTGCCAGCAAGCCGGTTCCAACTAATAGCAACGCCATGTACAACAGAATGAAACACTGCTGGTCCTGCATCATCCTCACAATCATTGTTATGCTTGAGCTCATTGTTGCAACCACTGTGTCCATCCATCTCGTTGAAGGTCTTCCTCTTTTTCACTGACCCTCTAATTTACCAAGCATGATGTCCTTCTCCAGGAACTGGTCCCTCCTGATAACATATCCAAAGGATGAGAAACATAGTCTCTCCATACTTGCTTCTAATGAGCATTCTGACTGTACTTCTTCCAAGATAGATTTGTCCGTTCTTTTGGTAGTCCTTGGTATATTCAATATTCTTCACCAACACGATAAGTCAAAGGCATCAATTCTTTTTTGTCTTCCTTACTCATTGTCCAGCTTTCACATGCTTATGAGGTGATTGAAAACACTATGGCTTCCATAAGGCACGTCTTAGTCTTTAAGGTAACATTTTTGCTTTTTAACACTTTAAAGAGGTCTTTTGCAGCAGATTTCCCAATGCAATGTGTTTTTTGATTTCTTTACTGTTGCTTCCTTGGGTGTTGACTGTGGATGCAAGTAAAACGAAATCCTTGACAACTTTAATCTTTTCTCTGTTTATCATGATGTTATTTATTGGTCCAGTTGTGAGGATTTTTGTTTTCTTTATGTTGCAGTGTAATCCAAACTGAAGGCTGTGGTGTTTGATCTTCATCAGTAAGTGCTTCAAGTCCTCTTCACTTTCAGCAAGCAAGTCGTATCATCTGTATAATACAGGTTGTTAATGAGTCTTCTTCCAATCCTGATGCCCTGTTTTTCTTCATATAGTACAGGTTCTTGGATTATTTGCTCAGCATACAGATTGAATAAGTGTGGTGAAAGGATACAACCCTGACACACACCTTTTCTGAGTTTAAACCACGCAGTATCCCCTTGTTCTGTTTGAATGACTGCCTATTGATCTATGTACAGTTTCCTTATGTGCATATTTAAGTGTTCTGGAATTTCCATTCTTCCCAGTGTTATCCATAATTTGTTATGGTCCACACAGTCAAATGCCTTTTCATAGTTAATAAAACACAGGCAAAGATCTTTCTGGTATTCTCTGCTTTCAGCCAGTATCTATCTGACATTAGCAATGATATCCCTGGTTCCATGTCCTCCTCTGAATCTGGCTTGAATTTTTTGCAGTTGCCTGTCGATGTACTGCTGCCACTGCTTTTGAATGATCTTCAGCAAAATTTACTTGCACGTGATATTAATGATATTGTTCGATAATTTCCGCATTTAGTTGGCATGCCTTTCTTGGGAATAGACATAAATATGGATCTCTTCCAGTTGGTCAGCCAGGTAGCTCTCTTCCAAATTTCTTGGCATAGACGAGTGAGCAATTCCAGAGCTGCATCTGTTTGTTGAAGCATCTCAATTGATATTCCGTGAATTCCTGGAGCTTTTTTTTTTTTTTTTGCTTATGCCTTCACTGCCGCGTAAACTTCTTCCTTCAGTATCATTGGTTCCTGATCATTTGCTACCTCCTGAAATGACTGAACGTTGACCAATTCTTTTTGGTATAGTAACTCTGTGTATTCCTTCCATCTTCTTTTGATGCTTCCAGCATTGTTTAATATTTTCTCTGTAGAATCTTTCAATATTACAACTCGAGGCTTGAATATTTTCTTCAGTTCTTTCAGCTTGAAAAATGCCGAGGGTATTCTTCCCTTCTGGTTTTCTAACTGCAGATCTTTGAACATGTCATTATAATACTTTACTTTGTCTTCTCGAGCTGCCCTTTGAAATCTTCTGTTCAGCTCTATTTATCATGATGTTGCTTATTGGTCTAGTTCTAAGGATTTTTTTTTCTTTATGTTGAGGTATAATCCGTACTGACTGTGGTCTTTGATCTTCATCATAAATGTTTTAAGTCCACTTCACTTTCAGCAAGCAAGATTGTGTTATTTGCATATCACAGGTTGTTAATGAAAAAAATAAATATAATTTTTCCATGTAATTCTAGCTGTCAACCACATCTGGGTCTCAGGCTTTCAAGCAACTCAAATATTCTATTGCATATACTAAAGAAAACTTTTCAGTCAGTTTAGTTATAAGCATGGGTGAAAATTTTATTTCAACCTCGCATGAGACATTAAAAAAAAAAGTCCATAGTGAGCCCATCCAAAAATTTACTCTTAGCTATTGTTGATCTTAGTTGCTACTGAGTTGTCTCTGACTCATGGAGACTTTATGTATAACAGAACAAAATAATTCCCCGTTTTGTGCCAGTCTCACAATTATTGGTATATTTGAGCCCGTTGTTGCAGCGATTGTGTCAATCCATCTCATGGAGAGTTTCCTTCGTTTTTTCTGACTAGTCTATTTTACCTAGCTTGATGACCTTTTCTAGCTGTTGGATGGTGCATTTTATATGGCAAGAGAAGCAGTGGTAGCTTTGTTAGATTTTCTATTAAATACAGATAATTATGTTAGATACAGAAAGAAAGCCTCTTAAAGGTCACTGGATTCTTGACTGGCAGTCAGCTGGCAGTCAACGGAATGGGTGAAGTTCCCAGAATAAGGATCAATTGCATTAAAATTCAGCAGAAAATCACTTAGCATTTTGCCAGAAATACTAATTTCTCCCCAGAAAGAGGAATTGTGAACTGTATACTCAAAAATTTCTTTCTCTTCTACAGAATTGGACAACTTCTTTTCTATAGCAATAGTGTTATGACTTAACCTGATGCAAGTTGGTTCTAACACAGACCAATTTTGGGGCCTTTTTCTTTTGCAAATAAGTCCATTGAAAAGTCTTACAGGGGAAAGCATGGAGTGTGGGTGAGAACATTTTGGAAATGAGTTGACAAAGGTGGGTTGGGCCCATGAGTTTTATATACCATGCTTAGGAGTTTGGATTTTATATGTAGCTGTGAGGGAGCCAAGCTCACATCTGAAGAAGAAGACTTAATTGATCAAAATACTTCAATAAAGCTAGAAAGGAAACGTTGAGATTGCTACCCAGTGTCAGCTTCCTGGATATCCCCAAGCCTTTAAGCACTCTGGATTTACAATAAATAATTGAATTTAAATAAAAACGAATCAAATCTTCATACACACATGGTGATCAACCCAGCATTACTCAGCTACTTTCCATTAGTTTTGGATAGTCTTACAAGAGCTTATGTTCCTCATAATCCCTTCATACTCTTACATTTTACTTCCATTTAATTCTCAACATTCCTCCTATCTTTTTTTCTGGGAGGTGTTTCCCTTCCTACATCAAGTATGGACCAAACATTAAAGAAAACTTCTTTGACTTTGATTTCCTCAAGACACGGCTCCAGCAAGGCCATTGTTCTGAGTAGAATTTAACCGAATTTGGGGGTAATGTCAAAAAGATTACAGCAAAGAACCACTCTAACAATCATTTAAAATTAAATATTTGGTAGTTCTATTATTTAAAGAACCTAGCCCAAAAATCTGTCTCCCCAGTGCCCTGTTCTCTAGCATCCCAGTCTCTCAGCTCTCCCTTGGCTATTTCTCTCTGTCAAAAACTCTCTCTTCTCTTTATTGAACTCTGTCAAAAACTCTCTCTTCTCTTTATTCTTCCTGGCTGCCTATGTTGTTGTTGTTAGGTGTCGTCGAGTCAGTTCCAACTCATAGCCACCCCATGCACAACAGAATGAAATGGTGCCAGGTCCTGTGCAATTCTCAAAATTGTTGCTAAGCTTGAGCCCATTGTTGTAGCCACTGTGTCAGTCCATCTCGTTCGGAGTCTTCCTCTGTCACTAACCCTCTACTCTACCAAGCATGATGTCCTTCTCCAGAAACTCGTTCCTCTTTTTTTTTCTCATACAAAAATTTATACATACATTGTTATGTGACTCTAATTGCTCTCCCCATACTGTGACAGCACACTCCTGCTTTCCACCCCTGATTCCCCACGTCCATTCAATCAGCTCCTAACCCACTCTGGCTTCCCATCTCACCTCTGGACAGATGTTGCACGTTTAGTCTCTTGTATGTATTCGAGCTAAGAGGCACATTCCTCACGAGTATCACGTTATGTTCCATAGTCCAGTCCAATCCCCGTCTGAATAGTTGGCCTCGGAAATTGTTTTAGTTCTGGGTTGTTAGAGAATCCAGGGGCCATGCTTTCTGGGGTTCCTGCAGTCTCAGTAAGACCATTAAGTCTGGTCTTCTTACTAGAATTTGAGCTCTGCACTCCACCTTTCTCCTGCTCCATCCAGGACTCTTTGTTGTGTTGCCTGTCAGGGCGGTCATTGGTGGTAGCCAGGCACCATCTAGTTCTTCTGGTCTCAGGCTGATGAAGTCTCTGGTTTATGTGGTCGTTTCTGTTTCTTGGGCTACTACTTTCCTTGTGTCTTTGGTTTTCTTCATTCTCCTTTACTCCAGGTGGTTGGGACCAATTGATGCATCTTAGATGGCCTCTTGCAAGCTTTTAAGACCCTAGATGCCACTCACCAAAGTAGGATGCAGAACATTTCCTCAATAAGCTTTGTTATGCCAGTTGACCTAGATGTCCCCTGAAAGCATGGTCCCCAGACCCCTACCCCTGCTACTCTGTCCCTCAAAGTGTTTTATTGCATTCAGGAAACTTCTTAGGTTTGGTTTAGTCCAGTTGTGCTGACTTCCCCTGTAGTGTGTGCTGTGCTTCCCTTCACCAAAGATAATTCTTATCCACTGCCTAGTTAGTAAATAACCCTCACCTTCCCTCCCCACCCTTGAAACTATCAAAGAATGTTTTCTTCTGTATTTAAACCTTTTCTTGAGTTCTTATAATAGTGGTCTTATACAATATTTATCCTTCTGTGACTGACTAAATTCACTCAGCATAATGGGGACTGGTCTCTCTTCATAACATGTCCAAAGTATGTGAGACAAAGTCTCGCCATCCTTGCTTCTAAGGAGCATTCTGGCTGTACTTCCAAAACAGATTTGTTCTTTCTTTTGGCAATCCATGCCATTAGAAACCCCAAATTCTACCTATGTTTTTGTGCAAAGAAATCAAGTTCTCCTTATCTCCAGCCTAGTTGGTTTGGGTCTTAACCTGGAGACTGTAATCAAATGTTCCATCCACATTCCACAGCCAAATGTTCCATCAAGGTGTTTTACAAAAACACAGATATGTTCTCTGTGACGAATTGTGCAGTTGGCTTTTAAACTATCCTCCCCTTTCTACCTCCACCCCATATGTATTTTTCTACTGTCTCAGAAACAATTCTAGGAAATGTACAGTATGATGCTGGCTAATATGAAAGGATAAACTTTCTACAAGAAAGATGTAGGCCTTTTTTGGTAGGAGGAAGCAGCAGACACTCTCCTCTCACACATTAGACCAAGGATACCGAATGAAACATACCTGATGGTGGTCCCCTATGTGAGAGCCTGATGAGCTCGTTCTAAATCCCCCTCCCCCCCAATAAATGCAAGTCATAATGTAAAAATTACAGCATTTGCCAAGGTATTCTTCGAATGCTTTTTAGTCAGTGACAGATTCTCGTTCACTTTGCCCAAAAGACACTTCAAAGCCATACCTCCCACTTAAAAGAAAATAAAACTATATAATTAAATATGACTCATTCAAAACGTCACACCTTAAACCTCTAGTAAAGAGGCTTTGTCTGTTACCTGAGAGATCCTCTGGTTCAAGAATTTTCCCATGATTTGTATGGCCCCTATATGAGAAAATGCAGTTTAGACTGGCAGGTTCATCCAATTGCTGTCATCCTGCCTTTGTGGCCACAGTGTGTGTGACCATTGAGCAGCATGGAGGGAGTGCACATTGCTTCTAAATGAGAGCTCTCTGAATCAAGGGGTTCCTGGGACTATAACCTTGGCTTAGACACAGGTTCAGTTCAAACTCAGTGTAATTAACATTCCGGCTCCTCCATTTTTGCACCTGAGCTCTCTAGGTGCCAAATCTGAAATAGTGTTTGAAGGCCTTGCATGTGTTTCGGTTAGCAGCCTTCTTTGTTCTCCTTGAAATTAAATTATGAAAAAAAAAAAAGAAGGAAGCTATATTTCTTTCAATCAATCAACCAATCAATCAAAAATACATCTATATAAATTGAAGTGTATCTAAAATGCCCCTATCTTCTTTTGTTCTTTATCATCACTTACCAAAATGTAATGGTAAAAGAGTTACAAAAGCATTTTGTTCAAGGTGAAATATTTTGTTGGAATTTATCAGGGAAGGATAAAGAGTTTCCTGTATTGGAACCAAGAGGCACAAGAGTTAGAAGAATATCACTTAAAATCTTAGATGTCTGCTTTAAAATGGCTGCAATGTTTTTGATCATATAATATTTATCATTTGTGGAATGAATAAAATCATTTTTAAAAGTTATGCTGTGAGGGGGCATTGAGCTTATGTTAATGATGATGGAATAATTTGGAAAAGGATAGTGATGATGGTTGCAAATATGAAGAATGCAATCAATATCACTGAATTATCCATGTAGAAATTGTTGAACTGGAAAATGTTTTATTGTGTATATTTGCATCACAATAAAAAAGTTTTTTTTTTTTTTTTTAATTTAGAAAGTTGTGGTATGAATTGAATTGTGTCTTCCTTAAAAGATATGTTGACGTCCTAACCCCTTGTGCCTCTTATTATGACCTTGTTTGGAAATATGGTTTGTCAAGATGTTAACAGTTAACGTAAGGTCATACCTGAGTAGGATGAGTCCTGGCCCAATATAAGTAGTGTCCTTATAAAAGAGAATAAAAGACACAGACAGACACACAGAGAGAAGATATCCATCTAAAGATGGAGGCAGAGATTGGAACACTAAGGATTGCTGGCCATCACCAGAAATGAGGAGCAAAACTTGGAAGCGATTCTCCTTCAGAGCTTCCAGAAGGAACCACCTTAATAACTATTTGATTTCAGATTTCTGGCCTGCAGGAAACCAATAACACAAGTTAGGATACCGCAAACACTTTATTAGCTGGAGGAAGATGAAAACAGTGGGAAGAAGAGAATTAACAAATACTGTACACATATTTTGTCCAAGCACTGTAATAGATAATTTACAAGTTTTATTATTTAATCCTCACAAAAATTTTGTAACACAGGAGCTATGTGCCTATTTCACAGAAAATGTAAGTGATGTCCTAAACCTACAATTCCATGGGGAAAATCCTTTTTCAAATCTCTTTAATCTTTCAAAAAGTAAGGTTACCTCTTCTTTGGGAAGATGGGAAATGATCGTATTCAGTTGTTACAACACAGGGACCTTTCAGTAAGGGGCTAAAGCAAGAAAGAAGAGTGAATGTGTTACCAGTAATTATATATTCTGTGTACTCAAAGTAGGCAATTAAGGAAAGGTTTCATATGCATTCCCATATAAATTTGCTCAAAGCGTGTTGTCAACTCTGCTTTTGACCCTGACTTTAGACACAGGCTAGAAGCCACAGAAAAAAGTCTCATTATGTTAACATCACTCGGAGCCATTGATCCCAAGCAGTGTCCCCAGCTTCTCCATAGCCATCTTCATTAGTCTTTGTGCTAGATGCTTTTGGCAGTTTCTAGATGTTCTGTCAACTCCCAAAGGACCAATATTTTGTCAAGAGTTGTCACTTGGTTACTATAGGGAAGAGTTAGCACCAAAGGCATTTCTCAAAAAGAACAGCTTCAGAAATGTTTTTTGCAAATGGCAGCTCTATTTGCAACGCATAGCCCCCTATAGGGACAGCTACACCATGAAAAGAATCACATTCATTTAAGTATAAATGCTCCTGAAAGTGGTTAAAAATATCCCTTACATTACTTTCTAGCAAGTCATGCATGCCTGTGTATGAATAAATGTGTGTATATATGTTTTATTCCTGGAGTTTGCTTTTATATACTTAAAATTGTTATTTAAACATCAAGTAATCACATTCAATTATATCTATATACATATATACATATGTATATGCATATAAGATCTATTATCTATGACCTATGATCTACTATATATAAACACACATATATATTTCAGATTAAATAAAAGCACCTCAGGATATGCCATGTGTTGTGCTGAAAGGCTACAATATACATAAGTGAGTTTTTGTGTGTGTACGTGATATGTATATTCATGTATTTAGAAGCTAAACCAATATTAATCCCACGATGAACAGATTTTTACAGGGTATCTATTGTTGGCACTATAGCCCAGGGGAAGGCGATTAACAGAAGCTACAGCTCTGGGAAAATATCATTTAAAAATTTCTGTTTAAAATAGAAAGGTGAGATGGTCAATTAAGATGTCAGAATTTCAGGAAGTTAATTGAGATCCAGTCCACTAAGAGCTTACAATGTCAAAGTAATATCTTAATTACAAACCTAATGCAACTTTCATCTGTTTGATATTTGCTTCCAAGGACAAGCAGTGTACAATTTTGTCCCATTAAAACATGGCAGCTTAAGAATCAGAGGTGCATGTCATAGCTCAAAGAAGATTACTGCCTATGGACAAGATAATATTTGATCATCTAGTTTCTGTTTTCCAACGGCAAATTTTTTAAATTTTATTTATTTGTTGTTGAGAATATACACAGCAAAACATATACCAATTCACAGTTTCCGCATGTACCATTTAGTAACAACGATTGCATTTTTCTAGTTGTGCAACCATCCAACAGCAATTTTTATTGGCAAAGTTCCTAGGTTTTTTTTTCTTTCTTTCTTTTTTTTAATCAAAATCTGGGGCTGATAGTTTTATTTTAAAACATTGCAGATAGTCACATATTCTCATGAAGGATATGTAAAGACTATTGGGTGGGGGACTATTAACATTTAGCAAGAAGAAGTAACACCCTTTCCTATTAAATCAACGAAATAGTTCTAATTCATCCAGTCCCTTTTATTTGGCAAACTGATTTTACATGCATATTCTCTTGTGATAGTCATCAAAGTTCTATGAGAGGTAGGTAGGATGGTTATTATTATAACTACTTCCATATTTTGCAGGTGAGCAGTTAAATCATGGAGAGACTTGTGTATTGCATACAAATAGTGAGTGACTGAGGTGGGATTTGCCTACTTCTGTCATCACTACTCACACTTCTACTAGCTCTAATAGAATTCTCAGTGAGTTCCAGATGGTGAGCCAAAAACTTTCTACATATAAACTCATGTCTGCCATACAACAACTGTATGAACTAGATTACTGATATTACTCTCATTTTATAAATGAATGAAATGAGTCCAGGAAAGATTATTAAGTAGTTTTCCTAAGGTGATGCAGCTGTCTCAGGCTAAAGACAGAGTCCTTCCTTCTAGAGCTATAACTCGAATAACCAAGAACGCTATCAGTCAGCTGGAATCTAATAACATGAAATAAAGCAAGCTGGAACTCAGTGGTTAAAAGTATGTGTTATCACACTCACATGTCTGATGGTCAGCTGAGCAGTCTATTCAGGTCAGGCTTAGCTCTAGACCATAGATTCTGTTTAGGGTCCCTGTGTCCTTCATTCATTTGGGCCTATTGGGCTACTCAGGTCATGATCTTCCCATGATGATTGCAGTGAATTTAGAAGCATAAGGTTCAGAACTCACACACTGTCACTTATGCCCGCATTCCTCTGCAGGTCGCAGGAACAAAGAAGGATGTGGTCAAACTCAACACCAATGGAGAAACTGACAAGTCACACGGCCAAAGCAAGAATATCCAGGGGTGAAGATTTGGATCCAGAGAAGTAAACACGCACTATCACCTGGCTGTTTTCTTATGCCTGCTGCATACTAATAATTTGATTCTTTTTATTCTAAGTGAATATATTGACATTATTCATACTAACTTTTTGATTGACTTATAATTTATATAGAATTAAATTCACCAATTTTAAGTGTTCAGTAAGTTCTGATATATATATACATACACATATATCTGTGCACCCATTACCATGATCAAGTTATATATGTTGTTTGCGTGTTTGTTTGTCTGTATAATAAACAGAGGAACTCAAGTCTCCCAGTGGCATTGTGATGTAATGTGAACTAATAGTGTGATTATGTCTTAGTTACCTAGTGCTGCCATAACAGAAACACCACAGCAGGTGGTTTTAAAGAACAGAAATATATTTTCGCAAAGTTCAGGAGGCTAGAAGTCTGAATTTAGGGCCTAGCTCTAGGGAGAGGTCCATCCTTATCTATTTCAGTTTCTAGTAGCTGGAGGAATCCTTGGTGTTCCTGGGATTGTAGATGCATCTGTCAGAGTCAACTGTTTTCCTCTTCCCTCGTAAGTCTCTGTGTCTGTTCTTTTTTCATAGCTCAGAAGTAATTAGATTTAGCACCCACTCTATAATAGTGTGACCTCATTAACATAGCAAAAAGACTTTTCTTTCCAAATAGAATCATAACTACAAGTACAGAGAATATTATCTTAATTTATATTTTTGGGAAACACACTTCAGTGCATAGCAGACTAGGTGTCAGGAAAACTGAGTATTGGTATTTGAAGGAGTGGAATAAATAGCAGTATTCTTCTCTAGCCATGTTCTCCAATCACTGAGATATGAAATAAAGAGTAAGTTAAGAAAGAGACAGTGAACTGGCTGAATTCATCTTGTGCCAGATCTGGAAGTCACCTGTTCACATCTCTTTTCAATGCCTTATTTAGTGACATCCATATTTGTAGCTGGAAATAAGCCCTGATGAGAGAGTATTTACAGCACAGAAATTTGCCACCTATTTCCTTCCTTCCCGCCTTACCAAGGCCTTTGGCTTGCTCTGGATCCTGCAGCTGCCTCCTATTCATCTGAAATCTTTTTCTTGGGTCTTGAGCTAGCAGCTTGAGCTAGCAGATCTTGGGATTCATTGATCTTCACAGCCTTTGAGCAAGAGTCCTGCTCTCCGACCTACCAATCTTGGGTTTGCCAGCCCCTGCAGCTATGCGAATCAGGAGAAGCCTCTGTACTGATCCATGGACTTGGGACTTTCTAGACTCTACAATCACCAGAGCTGTTTCCTTGATATAAATCTTTCTCCCTCTCGCTCTCTCTCTCTCTATATATATATACATGCTTTACTGGTTTTGCTTCTCTAGAGAACCCAACCTAACACATTTGGTACTGAGAGTGGTTCTAGAGAAACAAAATTGTAAGGATGAGATTTCTAAATTGGTTCTTAAGTCTGTTTAATCTTAAAGATATTGATGACTCTGCTTCCAGTTGTAAAGAGGGCACTGCTAATCCATGACATGAGGTGGTAATTCAAATATGCAAAATATCACCACCAATAGATCAGATATTGGTGAAAGGTGAGGCTCTGGGTGATTGCATATATGATTCCTTTCTACAATTTTGTCATAATGCGAAGTATAAGGAAGCTGATTGGTTGGTCTTACTTTCACTAAACAAACTGGTAAAAGAAAGAGATAAACTCAGGGCTTCAGAGTCAAAGCTCAAGTGCCTCATTTTACGACCTCAAAGTTTCCACCTGTGCTTTGAAAGAAAGCCTTATTTTGTATACTGAGAGAGCAGATATTGCCAAAAACCAAACCAAGAGTCTTATTGTAAGAGTGGCTGAATTACAAAGCCAGCTCAATTGCCAACCTAGAGAGGTGTTTGGAGTTAAAGTGACAGTATTTATTGGGAGGAAATGGGATCCTGAAACTTGAGATGGGGACATATGGGCAGATAATCTGGAAGCTGGAGACATTTAGCCCCTAAAATCTATTGAATCACTCCTGCCAACAGAACCGCTCCCATCTGAAGAGGTGATTTCATATTTGTCTGCTACACCACACTGCCCAGAAAAATCATTATCTCCTCTGCTCCCATCTAATGAGATTAACACTAGTCCAGCTGCTTCTAAAGAGCTCTTGCCTGAGTCATTCCCAGGGGTACCACCTGAGGCAGATGTTTTACAAAACAATGTTGAATGCTCTCAAAACAATTCCACACTACCAATTCTGACTTTTAGACCTATAACTAGACTTAAGTTCCAGCGAGCCTCAAAAGATGAAGTACAAAGTGTGACCCAGGAGGAGGTACGCTACACTCCAAAAGAACAGCTTGACTTTTCTAATATGTACCAACAGAAACCTGGGGAATATGTGTGGGAATGGTTATTAAGGGTGTGGGATAATGGTGCAAGGAACATAAAAATGGATCAGTCTGAGTTAATTGATATGGGTCCATTAAGCCAGATTCTTCATTTAATGGTTCAGCTTGAGAAGTTAGAAAAGGATCTAATAGTTTATTTGTTGGGTTGCTGAAGCATGAATTATGCAGTGGCCTACACTAAATCAAATTGAAGTACCAGACCTGCCTTAGTATACTGTAGAAGAAGGTATCCAAAGGCTTAAGGATATTGGCATGCTGGAGTGGATTTATCAGATTATACCGAAAGACCCACACATGGAATGCCCAGAGGACACACCTTTTCCCACAACTGTGCGGAACAAATTTGTGAAGGGAGCTCCAGCACCCTTGAAGATTGCTGTGATTGCTATTTTATGTAAGTCAGATTTGACAGTGGGAACTGCCCTAACTGAATTAAGACACCTAACTAGAATGTGGCTGATTGGATCTCATGGTAGTGGAAGCCAAATGGCCACACTCAATGGACAAAGACAAGGTGGGCGTGGTTACAGTAATGGACAGCAGACTCAAAGTAGTAACCAGAATAGTCTGACTCGTATGAAGTTATGGCATTCACTACTTAGTCATGCCGTCCCTAGGAGTGAAATAAATAGGAAATCTACTAAATATTTACTGAATCTGTACAAACTGTTGAATTCTAGGTCAGGTGACCAGCAGTCTAACTCGAATCACCAGAATAGTGAGCTATGGTTGCTCAATCAATTTCCTGACTTGAACGAGTTTAAAGATCCACAACCCCTTGAATGAAGAGGAGGCCAGGTCTCCTTGAGGAAGGACTCTAATACACTGCCAAAAATTTTTACTGTTAATCTTTCTTCCAGACTTCCCCAAAGGGATCTACAGACTTTTATGAGAGTTACTGTTCATTGGGGAAAAGGAAATAATCAGACTTTTTGGGTATTACTGGATACTGGCTCTGAACTGACACTAATTCCAGGAGAACCAAATGTCACTGCGGCCGACCAGTCAGAGTGAGGGAATATAAAGGTCAGGTTATTAATGGAGTCTTGGCTCATGTCCATCTCACAGTAGGTCCAGTGGGTCCCCGAACCCATCCTGTAGTGATTTCCCCAGTTCCAGAATGCATAATTGACTAGATATACTCAGCAACTGGCAGAACCTCCACATTGGATCCCTGACAAATGGAGTAAGGGCTATTATGGTAGGAAAAGCCAAGTGGAAGCCATTACAACTGCCGCTACCAAGAAAAATAGTAAATCAGAAGCAATACCGCATTCTTGGAGGGTTTGCAGAGATTACTGCCACCATCAAGCATTTGAAGGATACAGGCGTGTGATTCCCACCATATCCCTGTTCAACTTGTCTATTTGTCCTGTGCAAAAAACAGATGGATCTTAGAGAATGACAGTGGGTTATCAAAAACTTAACGAGGTAGTGACTCTAGGTGTAGCTGCTGTTCCAGACGTAGTTTCATTGCTTGAGCAAACTAATACATCTCCTGGTATTGGTATGCAACTATTGATCTGGCTAATGCCTTTTTCTCTATACCTGTTTCAAAGGACCACCAGAAGCAGTTTGCCTTCAGCTGGCAAGGCCAGAAATACACCTTCACTTGCCTACCTCAGGGCTACATCAACTCTCCAGCCTTATGTCATAATTTAGTCTGCAGGGAACTTGATCACTTTTCCCTTCCATAAGATGTCACAGTGGTCCATTACATTGATGACATTATGCTGATTGGACCTAGTAAGGAGAAAGTGTCAATGACTCTGGACTTATTGGTAAAACATTTGTGTGCTAGAGGGTGGGGAAATAATCTCACAAAAATTCAGGCACCTTCCACCTCTGTGAAATTTCTAGGGGTCCAGTGGTTTGCAACATGTCGAGATATTCCTTCTAAAGTGAAAGATAAGTTATTGCATCTGGCTGCTCCCACAATGAAAAAGGAGGCACAATGCCTAGTGGGCCTCTTTGGATTTTGGAGGCAACATATTCCTCATTTGGGTGTACTACTCTGGCCTATTTATCAAATGACTCAAAAAGCTGCTAGTTTTGAGTGGGGGCCAGAACAAGAGAAGGCTCTGCAACAGGTTCAAGCTGCTGTGCAAGCCGTTTTGCACTTGGGCCATATGACCCAGCTGATCCAATGGTGCTTGAAGTGTCCGTGGCAGATAGAGATGCTGTTTGGAGTCTTTGGCAGGCCTCTATCGAGGAATCACAGTGCAGACCCTTAGGATTTTGGACCAAAGCCCTGTCATCCTCTACAGATAACTACTCTCCTTTTGAGAAACACCTTTTGGCTTGTTACTGGGCCTTAGTAGAGACTGAACACTTAAACATGGAACACCAAGTCACCGTGCAACCTGAGCTGTCCATCATGAACTGGATGTTGCCTGACCCACAGAATCATAAAGTTGGATGTGCACAGCAGCACTCCATCATTAAACGGAGGTGGTATATACGAAATTGGGCCCAAGCAGGACCTAAAGGCACAAGTAAGTTTCAAGAGGAAGTGGCTCAAATGCCCATGGTCTCCAATCCCGTCACATTACCTTCCATCTCCCAATCTGCACCTATGGCCTAGTGGGGAGTTCCTTATTATCAGTTAACTGAAGAAAGAGAAAAAATGTTCCTGGTTTACAGATGGTTCTGCAAGATATACAGGCACCACTCGAAAGTGGACAACAGAAACAATACAGACTCTTTCTGGGACCACCTGAAAGACAGTGGTGAAGGGAAATCTTCCCAATGAGCAGAACTTCGAGGAGTCTACCTGGTTGTTCACTTTGCTTGGAAGGAGAAATGGGCAGATGTGCAATTGTATACTGATTCACCGGCTGTGGCCAGTGGTTTGCTGGATAGTCAGGGACTAGGAAGGAACAGGATTGGAAAATTGGAGACAAGGATATATGGGAAAGAGTTATGCAGATAGACCTCTCTGAATGGGCCAAAGAAGTGAAGATATTTATGTCTCATGTGAATGCTCACCAAAGGGTGACCTCAGCAGAGGATGATTTTAACAGTCAAGTGGGTAGGATGAGGCATTCTGTGGAAACCAGTCATCCTCTTTCCACAGGTACTCCTGTCATTGCTCAACAGGCTCATGAACAAAGTGACCATGGTGACAGACTCTTAGGTTATGCATGTGCCCAGGAACATGGACTTCCCCTCACCAAGGCTGACTTGGCTACAGACGCTACTGAGTGCCCAATCTGCCAGCAGCAGAGACCAACACTAAGTCCCTGATATGGCACCATCCTTCGAGGTGATCACCCAGCAACCTGGCAGCAAATTGATTACATTGGACCACTTCCATCATGGAAAGGGCAGTGTTTTGTCCTTACTGGAATAGACACTTACTCTGGATATGGATTTGCCTTCCCTGCATGCAATGCTTCTGCCAAAACCACTATTCATGGATTTACAGCATGTCTTATGTAAAGTCATGATATCTCACATAGCATTGCCTCTGATCAGTGGACTCACTTCACAGCAAATGAAGTGTGACAGTGGGCTTATGCTCATGGACTTCACTGATCTTACCATGTTTCCTATCATCCTGAAGCAGCTGGTTGATGGGACGATGGAATGGACTCCTAAAGACACAGTTACAGTGCCAGCTAGGTGTCAATACCTTGCAGGGTTGGGGCAATATTTTCCAGGAGGCTGTATATGCTCTAAACCAGAGTCAAATATATGGTGTTGTTTCTCCCATAGCCAGGATTCATGGGTTCAGGAATAAAGGTGTGGACCACTCACTATTAACACTAGTGACCCACTGGCAAGTTTTTTGCTTCCTGTCCCCATGATCTTATGCTCTGTAGGTCTAGAGACCTTAGTTCCAAAGGGAGGAATGCTCCCACCTGGAGACACATCACTGATTCCATTTAATTGGAAGCTAAGAATGCCACTGGCCACTTTGGGCTTCTTATGCCTCTGGCTCAACAGGCAAAGAAGGGAGTTACCATATTAGCTGGTGTGATTGATCCTGATTACCAAGAGGAAATCATATTGATATTACACAGCAGAGGTAAAGAAAAGTACATCTGGAATGCAGGAGATCTCTTAGGGTGTCTTTTAGTACTACCATGTCCTGTGATTAAAGTCAATGGAAAACTATAGCAACCCAATTCTGACATGACTACTAATGGCCCAGACCCTTCAGGAATGAAGGTTTTGGTCACCCAAACAGGCAAAGAACCACAACCAGTTGAGGTGCTTGCTGAGGCAAAGGGAATACGGAATGGGTGGTGGAAGAAGATAGTTCTAAATACCAGTTGTGACCTCATGATCAGTTGCAGAAATGAGAACTGTAATTGTTATGAGTATTTTTGCTTTGCATGTGTGCATCAAATTTTTTTTTCTTCACTTATAAAATATAAGATGTAAACAGGATTAGTGCGTTTTCAGTTGTACCTGTTAGATGTATCATGTTAAATACAAGTATAACTTTGTAATCATCTTTTATTCAGAGATTATGTATGGTTTGTGGAAATGTGTACAGGTGCCAAGTTGACAAGGGGTGGACTGTGACAGTTAAGATTGTGTGTCAACATGGCTGGGCCATGATTCTTAGTGTTTTGACAGTTATATAATGTTGTGATCACTTCCTTGTTGAAATTTGATATGTGATCATCCCCATGATAGAATCTGCTAAGTGGTACTAGTGGGGGTGGGGCCTGTGGTGGCACACTGCCCCCTCAGCCTTCATCTCTCCACCCCCTGCTGACTACTTCCTTCCTGCTTGCCTTACCAAGGCTTTTGGCTTGCTCTGGATCCTGTAGCTGTCTCTCGTTCATCTGACCTCTGGTTTCTGGGACTTGAGTTAGCAACTTACCTGCTGATCTTGGGATTCATTGATCTTCACAGCCTGTGAGCAAGAGTCCTGCTTTCCCACCTGCCTATCTTGGATTTGCAGCCCCCGAGGCTACATGAATCAGGAGAAGCCTCTATCCTGATCCATGGAATTGGGACATTTCAACCTCTACAATCACATGAGCTGTTTCCTTGATATAAATCTCTCTCTCTCTCTCTCTCTCT
>NW_004444086.1:6424276-6427164 GCF_000243295.1 Trichechus manatus latirostris
CAGTCATCTCATGTGTATGTGAAAGCAGGACAAGGAATAAGGAAAACCCAAGAAGAATTGATGCCTTTGAACTATGGTGCTGGTGAAGAATATTGAATATACCATGGACTGCTGGAAGAACAAACAAGTCTGTCTTGGAAGAAATACAGCAAAAGTGCTCCTTGGAAGTCAGGATGGCGAGACTTTGTCTCACATACTTTGGACATGTTATCAGAAGTGACCAGTCCTTGGAGAAAGACACTAAGTTTGGTAAAGCATACAGTCGGTGAAAAATAGGAAGACCCTCAATGAGATGACTTGACAAAGTGGCTATAATCATGGCCTCAAACATAGCAACCATCGTGAGGATGGCTCAGGACCAGGGAGTGTTTCATTCGGTTGTTCATAGCGTTGGTATGAGTTGAAACAAACTCAAGGGCACCTCACAACAACGACATAAATCAGGGCTTTTTGTTGTTGAAGAACTAGCTGTTAAACATTTACCAGAACACCCCTGGTAAGAGACTGTCTTAGTTATCTAGCGTTAATATAAAAGAAATACCATAAATGTATGGCTTTAACGAACAGAAATTTATTTATCACAGTGTAGGAGGCTAGAAGTCTGAATTCAATGAGGGCTCTAGGGAAAGTCTTTCTCTCTCTGCCAGTTCTGGAGGAAGATTCATGTCTCTAATGAGCTTCTGCTCCTGGATGATTTTCATGTAGCTTGTTGTCTCTCTTCCACATCTCTGCTTCTGGTTTATTAGTTTAATCTCTTTTATATCTCAGAAGAGATTGACTGAAGACACACCCTACAGTAATCCTGCCTCATTGATATAACAAAGAAAACCCATCTCAAATGGGATTATAACCGCAGGCATAACGGTTAGGAATTACAATACATATTTTGAGGGGACACAATTCAATCTATAGCATTCCACCTTTTGCACCCCTGCAAATTCACGTCCTTCCCACATGCAAAACATATTTACCCCATCACAACATCCCAAAAATTTTAAATCAAGTCTAACTCCAAAATTTCATTTTCTGAATCATCTACATCAAATATGAGTCAGACTTTAAGCATAGTCCATCCTGGGGCAAAATTTCTCTTCATCTGTGAACTTGTGAAATCTAGATTACAAATTATCTGTTCCCAAAGTACAATGATGGAACAGGCACAAGGCATACACTTCTATTACAAATGGGAAAAATTGGAGGGAACGAATGGATAACAGGCACCAAGCAAACCCAAAACCCAGCAAAACAAATTACACTAGCTTTCAAGGCTTGCAAATAATCCTCTTTTCCCTGAGACCATGTAGGCAATGGCCCTGCCCTCCAGGTTCTGGGTATTGGCCATGCTCTCTGGATTTTGAGTGGGGTCCCCTAGGCCCTGGGCTTCAGCTCCACCTTCCACATCTACTGGGATGGCAACTCTGCTCCGTCAGCTTTGGGAGGTCCCATTCTCCTAGTCCATCTGAGTGACAACACCATTCCCTCAGTGCTGGCACCTCTTGTTCTTCTGTCCATTGGGCATGGCAGCCCAGCCCCTTAGCTTTGGGTGGTGGCCCCATCTCCCTGGCATACCTTTATGACAGCCCCATTGTTGGCAAAAATCTGACTCTTTCAAACCTAGGAGGCTGTGGTCCCACCCTTTGAAATTCAGGAGACCATAGCCCCACCTTTTGAAACCAAGAAGGCTCGGCTTCCAGTGCTCCTTCGAATAGTTCTGCTGATCTCTGAGCTGCTCCAGGGATGGTCCTTTTCTTTTCCTGGAGGACAACAGATGTAGCTCCTTTGGACCAATTCCTACTTATAGAATTCCAAGAGGCAGACGGCGTTCTTTCCTTGTATTCTTTCTCTGTCCCTTTCAGTCTAAGCTGATGAGTTTTCTACTGTGGTAGATGGTTAAATCCATCGGTCACAGGCTTAATCTCTTTAACAAAAGATTGTGTAGCCATATCCTTGCAAAAAATTCTAGGGAATGTCCTTAGTTCGTACAACAGAATTTTCCAAATCTAATTTCTGTTTTTCGTTTTGCACAGTTCATTTTTAAGTCCATCTCTTTCCTCTCACATTTCACTGTAAGCATCAAGGAGAAGCCATGTAGCCCCTTTAAGATCTTGCTTAGAAATCTCATCAACCAGATATCTAAGTTCTTCACTTACAAAGTCTACCTTTCACTAAATATTTGAACATAATTTAGACAAGTTCTTTGCTACTGCATGAAAAGCATCACCCTTCCTCCATTGTCCAATCACGTGTTCATCATTTTCTTTTTAAAGCCTCACCAGAAGCACATTTAACATCCATGTTACTAGTAACATTCTGTTTCTGGTACCATATATATTCTCTAACACAATAGAGACTTTCTCTATAGCTCTCCTCACTTCCTTCTGAACCCTCACCAGAATAGCCTTTGATGCCTATAATTCTACCAACAGTCTCTTCAAGGCAATCTATGCTTTTATTATTAAAACCAAAAAACAAACCCATTGCTGTTGAGTTGATTCCAACTCACAGTGACCGTATAGGCACCTTAAAACTCTTCTAGCCTCTACCCGTTACCCAATTCCAAATCTGCTTCCACATTTTAGTTATCTGTTACAGCAACACCCCACTCCCAATACCAAGTTCTATCTCAGTTATCTGGTGCTATTATAATAGAAATATCACAAAAGGATGACTTTAATAAATGGAAATTTATTTCTCATAGTTAAGCAGGCTAGAAGTCTGAATTCAGGGTGCTGTCTTTAGGGGAAAGCTTTCTCTCTCTGTTGGCTCTGTAGGAAGGTCCTTATCTCATCTGAGCTTTTGCTCCTGAGCTATCTTCATGTGCCTGGCATTTCTCTTCCCCCATTTCTCTTACTCCCTTGCTTGTTTGATCTCTTTTATATCTCGAAAGA
>NW_004444086.1:6427533-6429267 GCF_000243295.1 Trichechus manatus latirostris
TTCTCCAAAGCAAAAGAAGGGAGGAGACTTGGATACGTATACCCTGCTCTTGCTTCTAAATACACCAATCAAATATGTAAACTTGATCCAAAGGGAGGAAGAAGGAGGGATAAGGAGGGTCCAGGGGTTCTGCTAATGCAGACCCTCAACATGGAAGGAAGTCTTAGGAGTGGAGAAGAATTTGCTTACCCCACCTCTGCACCACACACTGAATCTACCCATCTCTGCTTCTCAATACTCTTGGCTTCATCATTAATACTCTTATAAAAGTAATTTTCACATCTTTAAACTAATTTTTTACAAATTGTCTTAGATAATTTCAAAGGTCCCTCTGAGTGTTATATTTCTATTATTTACAATTCCAGGTTTCTGTATCTATACTTTGCTTCAACAAAAGCTTGAAGTCTATTGCAGTGCACTTAAAAATTGTAAAGAACTGATCCTTTCCACTCTGTAACCCCATCTTTCAGCAGGTCACTTTTGAAAGCTTTTAATAGAGGGCAAAAGGAAAAAGTGCCCTGACCTTCTTCTATATAGGACCAAAGTCAGGTTGTACAAATAAGCTGTTACACTAATACATATAATGTATCTATTCTGTCTTCCCATTTAGCAGCTGAAGTAAAGCTCTCTCTTTCCCCTTCTGAGCTGATTGTTGGAAATGATTGTCTGTTAACATGATAGAATCTCTAGCTGTGAAGTCTTGTAGATTTGACATCATTCAGTAAGTTTTGAGATCAGAGGTCCTCGGGCATGTGAGCAACCATCTTTTGTGCCTTTGTTTCATTCATAGTCCTTATCATTCTCTAATGTAACTGTGCTTTTCATCAACCTGTGGGTTTCCTGAGGGAAGGGTTGTGTTTTTCATCTGTATCCCTAAAATCCAGTAGAGTGCTTGGCATGGTGAATGTTTACTGGATGAACAATGGAATACATTATGTTGGACGAAAGTTCTGTCTGTCGGCTTCTGCGTCTTCCATCCAGGTTGCCCAAGCAGAAGCCTTGGACCCAGAGCACTCTCTGATAATAGAACCTGGAAACTGAGTCCTTCTCTTTCTCCCAGTTTCTTGTCTTTGTCAGGGAAGCTTCTCTCCCTCTTCTGGGCACACAGTAACTTTTCTGTCCTGCTCATGTGCAGGCACCATATGTCACCTGACCAATCCCACTTCTGTATCTGTTCCAGGCAGGAAGAGAATGGGTCTTTCACCTGCAGCACAAGAAGGATGCACACAACTACCATGCTCAGATCACTACAGGCAACTTGCTCTGACCTTGCTCTATCTTTTTTCTACGTGAGTAAAGCATTGTTCCATCACACGTTTGTTTCATGACGTATGCTGGCAACCTGGAAAACTGGCATGACACATGATGAGTAAACAGTGTTCTGAAGTACTTCCCTACCTCACAGTCTAAAATATACATAAATATCAAAGTTAAACTGCCTGGTTTTAATGTCTGGAAACCTTGTGCTTTCAGGAGAAAATCTATCAACATGAAACCAAGAAGAAGAGCATTCACCATGAGTTTTAACTAAAGGTAACTCTTTGATCTCAACTCAATTCCCTATTCTAATGTACCACCGTGTATCCTATTAATGGAATTACTTCTAACATCAAGGGAGAATACGAACTTAAATGAACAAGACTTCAATAACTGATATGGAACTCATCTTGTTTGATCTTCTAAAACACCAGAGTGGGAGAGGAAATCCCCTCTGCAGGAGGCAGGACCTCTTTG
>NW_004444086.1:6443746-6444541 GCF_000243295.1 Trichechus manatus latirostris
TTTGACTTTTAATAAATTCATATCTTTGTTTGTAAGATGTGTCTCTTGTAGACAGCATATTGATGGATCCTGTTTTCTTATCCATTCTGTCACTCTCTGTCTTTTTATGGGTGCATTGAGTGTAATTATTGATAGATGTGAGTTTGTTGCTGTCATTTTGTAGTGCTTTTTTTTTTTATTTTGTGGTGCTGATGTTTTCTCTGTTCTTCTTACTCTTCTGTGCTGAATTACTTTTGTTTGTGGATTTTTTTTTTCATTTCTTTTGTTTTTGTAGGTATGTTTTTGCTGAGACTTTATGTTTTTCCTCTTTATATTTATAAGTATGTTTGTTAACTTTCTTTGTGGTTACCATGAGATTTACCCTTATCTTTCTAAGTTTGAAGCAGTCTATTATTACTTGGTATTGCCTTGTCTTCCTTTCCATTAGAAGTTTGTATGCCTACACCATTTAGTCCCTCTTTTATTGTTCTGATGTTGTTGTCATTTGCAGATTAACTGCTCTGATTTCCAGTTGTATTTCTTTTGGTTTTGGATATTCCTTGAGATTTCATTTCCTAGATTGGTATCTGGCTGGTATGATCTTGCGTCCTAGGTTCAGCATGTGAGCTGATGTTGTTTGTTCTCAGATCAAAGAACTCCCTTTAATAATTCTTGTAAGGTTGTTTTGTTTTATACATATTCCCTTAATTTCTGTTTATCTGGAAATGTCTTAATTTCACCATGATATTTGAAGGTGAGTTTTGCAGGATATATTATTCTTGGCTGGCAATTTTTTTCTTTCAAGATTTTATATAT
>NW_004444086.1:6444952-6446243 GCF_000243295.1 Trichechus manatus latirostris
CTCAGCCCTTCTATGACACTGTCCATTTCTGAAATCTTGTTGTTTATCTTTTGAATTTCTAATTGTTGTTTTTGTATAATTTCTAGTTGTGAATTTATTTTGGCATTTTGTTCCTGCATTACTTTCCTGAATTCTTTCTTTTTTTATCTGTATTTTCCATGAATTTGTCTGCGCTTTTCATGAATTTGTCTATTTTTTCTTCATTTTTGTCTGCTTTTTGCTTCAACTCTTGGATAATTCTGAGTATTAGAGATTTGAATTCCTTATAAGGTAGTTGTAGTGCCTTTTCTTCCTCTGGAAAGTCATCTGGTCTTTTATTTTGAACACCTACTGGAACCATCCTGTCTTGTTTTTGTAAATGTTTTGATATTGTCTGCTGTCTTCGAGGCATTCAGTAGTTATTTTTCTTGTTTCTTGATTGTAGTTTTTTGTTTTTTTTTTTTTAATTTTGCTATGTCTGAGCAGGCTTGCTGTCCGTTCCTTGTTGTTTGCTTGTCTGTGGGCACGATACTGTTTGCCTCCTCCTCCAACTGGAAGGGTCAGTCTCTCAGATATGGTATGATGGGGCAGGGCTAGCTGAAGAGTAGTTGCTGAGATGGGTTGTTTGTGGCACTTACTACAGCCACCAGGGTGGGTCAGTAATCAGTGCAGGGCAGGTTCCTGTAGGTTGTGCCTGTGCTCCTTGGTGGTGTGATGTGAAGTGCACATTGTAGGTAGGCAGGAGGTAGCGGGGAGATTGTTATGTGTGGAGGTAAGATGGATATGGGAGAGAGGAGAAAGGAACAGGGGCCAAAAACATACAAACAAACAGAAAAGAGTGCTAGGGGAGCTTGCCTTTGGAGTGGAGAGATGAGAGACTGTGTAATGTGTAAAAACTAAAAAGGGAAGAAGAAGAAGAAAGAAAACAAAAGAATGAATAAATAAAAATTAGAAAGAAAAAAGAACAGCAAAGCTCCCAGGGATCTCACTTGTGTGGCTATGAGGTTTGGGGAAGTTGTTCAGAGGTGTTGTAGTACAGTCTGGCTAGAAGGCGTAGAGGTATTCAACACTGGGTATTCAGGGACCAGGAAAAGAAGGAAGGTATAGAGAGAGGAGAAACTGAGTAGTGAAGAAAGAAAAAATGGAAAAAGAGGGAAAAGAAAACAAATAAATTTTTTAAAAAAGAACAATAAAAGCCACTCAAAAAACAGGAAAAAAAAAATGAAAAAAGTAATGACCTCAGGGATCCCTCTAAGCATTGGTGGAAGCTAAGGGGGTAGGTCCCAAGCTCTGTAGCACTGTCAGCCAGAAC
>NW_004444086.1:6446784-6453004 GCF_000243295.1 Trichechus manatus latirostris
TTCTGCATGAATCTCTCCTCACTCTCCATTCTCTGTCAGTTTTCTCACTCCATTTGGTGCTTGGCTGAGTTCTTTATCTCTTCATTTGATGTTTTATGGTTTCAGGATTGCTGTTTTCTCTGGTTTAGTTTTTCAGATCTTTGCTGTGGAGGGACGGCACGGTGCTTCTGCTTAGAGCGCTATTTTTCTGTAATACATTTTTTTGAAAAATAAATAGTTGCTATGGTCATTCTGAATGATTGTAGAGAAGAACCCATGAAAGAAGTTGATACACAACTCAATTCTTCTTACCATCATTTTTGCATATCT
Organism: Trichechus manatus latirostris; assembly: GCF_000243295.1. Classification (NCBI taxonomy): domain Eukaryota; kingdom Metazoa; phylum Chordata; class Mammalia; order Sirenia; family Trichechidae; genus Trichechus; species Trichechus manatus. The sequence continues at coordinate 6,447,094 of NW_004444086.1, forward strand.
GTGCTAACACTAATCTCTCTGAAGTCTGGTTTTACTAGTACCCACTTGGGAATAGGTGTGAATTTAATAATTATTGCTGCTTCATATGTGGACGTCATCCTTGTTCCATCTTTTGGGAATAAAATCATCTAGAATACATTTAGTCTCACTGCTTCCCTTTGTCGTTGTTGTTAACTGACTTCGACTTGACCCTGACTCATGGGGACCCCATGCACAACAGAAAGAGAAATGTTGCCCAGTCCTGTGCCATCCCATGCTTGGTTGCAGTTCAGACAGTTGTGATCCATAAGATTTTCATTGGCTGATTTCGGAAGTATATAACTAGGCCTTTCTTCTTACTTCATCTTAGTCTAGAAGTTCTGCTGAAACCTGCACAGAATCATAGCAACACACAAGCCTTCACTGACAGGTAATGACTGCTTCTGAGATGTATTGTCCTGGAATTGAACCTGGGTCTCCCACACAGAAGGTGAGAATTCTACCACTGAACCACCACTATCCCCATTTCCCTTACTCTTCAGTAAATGGTCAAGATTCATGGTTTGGCCTCTGAAATATTTCTTAGGCTTAACGGCCCCTGTGGGGTAAATGGTCTCCTCTTATTCTACTGTGTTTACCTTCTTCTACTAGTCAGGAACTAGTGTGATCTTTGTAGAATTTAGCTGTAATTAAACTCAGTAGTGGCCTCCCATTACCTGGAAGATTAGGGAGTTCATTTTCAAATAATTTATTGAGCACCTATTATGTGCCAGCTACTGTATAGTGCTCCAAAATCCAAACTTTCAAAGCATAGCAATCTGATTCCAAATGATCTTTCCAATCACATTTCTTGCCAATCTCAGCAAATATTAACTCTATTCTCAATCTACCTAGGTTCTCTGTACCGAGCTTTATCTAGCTCTATGATTTTGCATATTCTAATCCATCTGTTGGGAATGTTCTTCTCTAGTTTTTGTAAGGTTAATGCTTGTTCATTTTTAAAGCCAGAGTCAGTTACCACGACTTCTCCATAACTGTATTCAACTACTTCCTGGTCTACTTAATAGTTACCTCTTTTGGGTTTCCAGAACACTTTGTACTAATATTGATAATAGTCTTTTAACTTATTATATAAGAATTAGAGATGTATGCTTCCTTGCAACACCAGAATATATTTCTTTCATAGTAGAGATTCTAATTAAATCATATTTATAATTTTAGTTTCCCATACTGTCCATGAAATTTATTTCTTCTTTCATTTGTTCATAAAAAAAAATATTTATCAGGCATACCATAGCAGACACTCGATCGATCTATTACCCCCTGAGTGTAGCATAAGACAGAAAAGCCATAATACAAGGAACTCAATATGCCTAAACTTTGGAGTTAGACATCCTAGTTTCAAATTCTGACTCTAGCATGTTCGAGCATCCTTTAACTTGGAGAGCTTTCTTAGCCTTACATGCCGTTTGTTTGTTTGTTTTACTTTTTAGCTAAACTATATACAAAGTAAGATAGAAAATTAGATAAATAGGTGCTGTTGAGTCAACTCCAACTTGAGGATCTTATGCACAACAGATCAAAACTTTGCACAGTCATCCTCACAGTTGCTGGTATGTTCCAATTCATCCCTGCAGCCATTGTGCCAATCCATCTACTAAAGGTCTCCCTCACGGGCCCTCTACTTCACTGAAAAAGATGTCTTCCTCCCGCTATTGATCCCTCCTGATAATGTGTCCAAAATAAGTGACTTAGAAAATGTTCTGTTTTGATTCATAAGGGTTTTTTTTGTTTTGTTTTGTTTTGTTCTTTAAAATATTTTATTGTATTTTTGGTGAAAGTATACACAGCAAACCAAGTTCCCATTCAACAATTTCTACACGTATTATTCAATGACATTGATTATATTCTTCACATTATGTCAACAGTCTCATTATTTCTGTTCTAGTTCTTTCATTCCAGTTAACTCACTTCCTCCAAACTTTTTTATCCATGCCTTAGAAAAACTTTTGATGATTTGGTCTCATATAGACAATTTTTCTTTTTTTTAAAAAAAAAACACAGTTCTTGATCTTCCAGGCAATATGGTGCTGTAGTCAGAAGAACCACGCCATTCCCTCCGCAGCACAAATCCAAAAAACTAAGGTGAACAGAATCACATGATAATCCTGAAACCCTAAGCATCAGATGAAGAGATAAAGAACTCAGCCAAGCACCAAATGGAAGAAGAAACTGACCGAGAACAGAAAGTGAGGAGTGATACATGCATAGGTCTCCTATCAGCTACCACAACATGGATCCGCCATCTTGAACTCCTATCGGAGATCAGCAAACAGGAGGTATGAGAAAGCAGCTTCATGGAGCTTCCAACAGGAGACAGAACAACCAGTAAACAGCGATATATGATTTCCCAGCCCCCACCCTTCTGCACCCCCACTCAGCCTCCTACGCTCCTGTGGCCACAGTCTCTTGGCCAGGAAGCACCAGCTTCACCCTGGTGTTGCTTGGAATCCACCTGCCCGCACTGGCCACCTCCCTGAGTGCCATTTATTGGCTGCTATTGTTGCTTTATTTTGCTTCTTTAGATTTCTCCCTTACCTCTCACCACCTTCCCCTCCTTTCTCTCAAATACCTGGCTCCTTGTGCCATCTTTGCTTCTTCTGTAAAGGCTGCAAAACACCACTTGACTGTGAAACTGCTTCCTGGCTTCTTCTGCCACTCTGGTGGGACCCCTGAGGCTTTTTTGTTTGTTTGTTTGCTCTGATTTGTTTTGTTTTAATTTGCTTCGTTGTTTGTTTTCTTTTTATTTTCTTTGCCTGGGAGAACCTTCTTGCTGGGCAGTACCACACAGCTTGGAAGCTACTCACTCTGAGCAGACACACAGGGACATCCCTGGGGACATTTCTTTTTTCTTATTTTTTTTTAATTTTGTTTTTTTCTTTTGTTTTCTTTGCTCTCTTATTCCCTTTTTGTCTTCATTTCCAGTTTCTCAATTTATTCATTTTTTTCTTTTAACCTTTTTATTTTTTATTTTGTTTTTCCTCATTTCTCAGTCTATCATCTCTCCAGTCCAATAGCAAACTCCCTTAACACTCTTTTTTATTTGTGTGTATGTTTTCGGCTCCTTCTCCTCTCACCTCTCTCATCTTTCCCATACCTGTCCTAGTTCCACATATTATAATCTCCCCATCCTTCCTGCTGACCTACACTGTGCACTGAACATCACAATCCCATCAGCACAGGCATGGCCTACTGGAACCTGTCCTGCACTGATTCCTGGTCCACACTGTCAGCCCTGGTACATTCCACAAACAACCCATCCTAGCAACTACCCTTCAGCTGGACCTGCCCTGCTGTACCATACTTGAGTGACTGACCCTGCTGATTGGAGAAGGAGGAGAAAACTATCATGCCCACAGATGAGTAAACAACAAAGAACTCACAGCCCGCCTGCTCAGATATAACCAAACAAAACAAAAAAAGGAAAAAAACAAACAAATGTACAAACAATAAATGAGGAAAGTAACTACTGAATGTTCTGAAGACAGCAGACAATATCAAAACATATACAAAAACAGCACAGGATGGTTCCAACGGGTTTCCAAAATAAAACACCAGATGACTTTCCAGTAGAGGAAAAGGCACTAGAACTACTTGATAGGAAATTCAAATCTCTAATATTCAGAGCTATCCAAGAGTTGAAGCAAAAAGCAGACAAAAAATGGGGAAAAAACAGATAAATTCATGGAAAAGACAGACTCATAGAAAATACAGACAAAAAATGGAAGAATTCAAGAAAATAATACAGGAACAAAATGCTAAAATAAATTCATAACTAGAAATCACACAAGAACAACAACTGGAAATCCAAAAGATAAACAACAAGATTTCAAAAATGGAGAGTGTCGCAGAAGGGCTGAGGAGCAGGTTTGAAACAATGGAAGATAGGATCAAGGAAAGTGAAGACAAATACTTGGATATAAGTCTGTTTGAGGAAAAATCAGAAAAAAGAACAAACAAAAATGAAGAAACCCTGAGAATTATGTGGGATACAATCAAAAGAAAAAATCTGGAACTGATTAGATTTCCAGAAAAGGGGGAAAAAAAAAAAACAGAAAACATAGAGAGGATCATTGAAGAATTACTGACAGAAAACTACCCCAGTATCATAAAAGATGAAAAGGTGACCGTTCAAGAAGCTCAACGAACGCTGTATAGGAGAGACCCCAAAAGAACATCACCAAGGAATATCATAATCACACTCACTAAGACCAAAGACAAACAAAGAATCCTGAGAGCAGCTTGAGAAAAAACAAAAAGTCACAAACAGAGGAGAAACAACAGAACCAAGCTCGAATTATTTGCAGAAACCATACAGGCAAGAAGGCAATGGGATGACATATATAAAACTTCGAAAGAAAATATTGCTAGCCAAGAATAATATGTCCTGCAAAACTCTCATTCAAATATGATGGTGAAATTAGATCATTTCCAGATAAACAGAAATTAAGAGACTATGTAAAAACCAAAACAAACTTATAAGACTTATTAAAGGGAGTCCTTTGATCTGAGAACAAACAACATCAGACTACAGTCTGAATATAAGACACAAGATTCTACTAGTCAGATACCAATCTAGGAAATGAACTCTTAAGAACTACTCAAAGCCAAAAAATTACAACAGGAAAACAGAGAGGTTAATATGAAGATGACAACAACATAAGAACAATAAACCAGGGAATAAATGGTTTAGGGATAGAACCTTCTAATGCAGATGAAGACAAGGCAATGCCTAGTAACAATAGACTGGGTCAAACCTAGGAAGATAAAGGTAAATTTCAAGGTGACCACAAAGAAAGTTAAAAAACTTAATCATCAAAATAAAGAGAAAAACATAAAGTAACAGTAAAAACAAAACCTACAAAAACAAAATAAGTGAAAAAAAATCCACAAATAAAAAAGAACTCAGCACTGAAGTGTAAGAGGAACAAAGAAAATGTGCCACAAAAACAGCACTACAAAATGACAGAAAAAAACTCACACATATCAATAATCACACTGAATGTAAATGGCCTAAATGTATCCATAAAGAGATGCAGAGTGACAGAATGGATAAAAAAACAGGATCCATCCATACGCTGTCTACAAGAGACACACCTTAGAAACAAGGATGTAAATTTATTCAAAATAAAAGGATGGAAAAAAATATATCAAGCAAACAGCTACCAAAAAAGAGCAGGAGTGGCAATACTAATGTCAGATAAAATAGACTTTAAAACAAAATCTACCATAAAAATCAAAGAAGGACATTATATAATGATTAAGCAGATGATCCTTCATGAAGACATAACCATAATTCACACTTACGCACCCAATGACAGGGCCCCAAAACACATAAAACAAACTCTAATGGCACTGAAAGGAGAAACTGACAGTTCCACAATAATAGTAGGAAACTTCAACACACATGTCTTGGTAAAGGACAGAACATCTAGAAAGAAACTCAGAAGACCTAAAGGGCACAATCAACCAACTTGATCTCATAGACATATATAGAACAATACACCCAACAGCTGCAAAGTACACATTCTTTTCCAACACACATGGAACATTCTCAAGAATAGACCACATCTTAGGCCACAGAGGAATCCTCAACAAGATCCAAAATGTTGCGGGTAATACAAAATATCTTCTCTGACCACAATGCCATCAAGGTAGAAATTAACAAAAGGAAGACCCGGGGGGGGGGGAAACAATTACATGGAAACTGAATAACATCCTGCTTACACATCACTGGGTAATAGAAGAAATCAGAGATGGAATAAAAAAATTCCTAGAAGCAGACGAGAATGAAAACACATCATACCAAGACCTTTAGGACACAGCAAAGGCAGTCCTCAAGGGACAAATTACAGCAATAGATGCACACATC
>NW_004444086.1:6458475-6468530 GCF_000243295.1 Trichechus manatus latirostris
AAAAAAAAATATATGCATACATACCTATAAAGCACAGTACTCAAGGGTGACAGTCTTTACTTTTTGAGATAAAAAAGAATTGCCTTCAGGGGATAGTTTTTTTTCAAGGATTTAAGAGTACCTAAGGGCAATAGTCTCAGGAATTCTTCCAGTCTCAATGCATCCAGTAAGTCTGGATTCTTTGAAAATTTGAAGTTCTATTGCACATTTTTCTCCATTTCCATCAGGATCCATCTGTTGTGACCCTGATCATAACATTTGGTAGTGGTAGCCAAGCATCATCTAGTTCTTCTGCTTTCAAGGTAGAGGAGGTCCTGGTTTATGGAGACAAGTAGGCCTGCAGACCAGTTCCTTCTCTGCTTCTTGGGTTTCCTTCTTTCTCTTTTGCTCCAGATGAATAGAGACCAATAGTTGTATCTTAGATGGTCTCTAACAAACTTTTAAGACTTCAGACACTACTCACCAAACTAGAATGTAGAACATAAAGTTTATGAACTATTTTATGCCAATTGACCAAGTTGTCCCATGAGACTATGACCCTAAGTCTTCACACCAATAAAACTTATCCTGCTGTGAGGTGATTCATTATGTCTATAATGGGTCAGCTTCTGTAGTCCCTATTTGTTTATACAGATAGATAGATACATAGTTATACACACATATGTATATATATGTAGAGTATATGTGTGTATATCTATCTATCTATCTTTACGTATATATAATAAAAACCAAACCAGTTGCTTTGAGTTGACTCCGACTCATGGGAACCCTATAGGACAGAATAGAACTGCCTCATATGGTTTCTAAGGAGTGGCTGGTGGATTCAAACTGCCAACCTTTTGGTTAGCAGTCAAACTCTTAACCGCTACTCCACCCGGGCCCCATATATATATAAATAGATAGATAGATAGATGATAGATAGATAGATAGGTAGATAGGTAGGTAGATAGATTTTTTTTTGGTTGTTGTTTCAAAATTATGTATAACATAGCATTTAACAATGCATCCTTCTTACTTGTGTACAACTCAGTGGCATCAGTTACTGTATGCGTGTCTCTCTATCTGCATTGTACATGCAGACAGGCTGTGCCTCAAACTTCCAGCCACCCATAAGACTACCAAAAAGGAGACATGTACACCCACTAGCATTAACCATTCCATACGTGTTACATTCATCTGTGACTGAGTGGACACACAAGACCCTTACACAGTGTTGGCAAACTGAAAGCTGATGTTATTATTTATAGAAAGCAAACAGTAAACAATAACAACAGAGTCCCAAAAGGAGAATGGCTTACCCTTCCTTAGATAACCCATATCCATTTTTTTGTTGCTGGGCAGGCACGCTGCAGTTCAGGTCATATGTCAGATTATGTCTTTATGTCACCATTGCCTCTGACTACCACCATGTTGCTCAGGGCTTCTGCTCTGTGTCTGGACTCCCTGGGCCTTGCTTTGTCAGCATGAAGACCCCTGCAGAGGATCTCTTGGGCCCCTGAAGCCAGGCCTTTCTAAGACTTTGGCACTGACTCCTGCCATGCTACTCGGGCCTGCGGGGCTTTCGTGTTGCCATGATACCTGCTGCCCAGGGAGAGAGGCATGCAACACCTGCACAGGACATACTCAGGCCTCTGCCCTGCAAAGGCAAGTGTTACAGGTCTTTATCTACACTTGGAAGACTCTTTACTGAAGGTGCTCACCTCTTGCTCTGTAGGCTAGCGAGCCCACTGTCACAGTCTGTTGCTGTCTCAACTCCTGTCTTCAGTGTTACAGCTCTCTTTTCTGAATCTAGGAGGTTCTCAGCACAGGGACCTTAGTTGCAAAGGATGCACTCTTTCCCAGACTCTTCCTGATGGTAGTGAGCTCCCCTCTGAGCCTCTGTGGAAGTTTTCCTTATATACACAAACCCCTTGTCAATTTCAAGGAACGACTCTCCCACCAGGACCAGAACTGACCAATCCCTTTAGTAGGCCACAGTCACTCAATCTGCATAGTGAACTGACCACTCCTTTGCAAGTTGGTGGCCTTGCAAATCATTTTGGCAGAATTAGATGATGACTAGAAAGGCCATATAAAAACAATGTACTACACTGCAGTTACATTAGTCAAGCACCCACATTCTGTGCTATCTTTCCCATCATCATAAACAAAAAGTTACTACCATCTAGACAATGATTCCTCCTCTCCTCCTGCCCACCACTGTTAACCACCAATACACATTGGTCTCTGTATATATACTTATTCTTGTCATTTCACTAAAGTGGGATCATACAATGTTTGTCTATTTGTGATTGACTTATTTCACTCAACATAAAGTCCTCCAGGTTCATCCATGTTGCAAGATGTTTTGAGAACTCATTTTTCTTTATGGCTGTGTAGTATTCCATTATATATACGTACCTCATTTTGTTTATACAATCATCCATTGGTAGGCACTTAGATTGTTTCTATCTTTTTGCTGTTATGAATAATGCTCAGTGAACATACTGTGCATATGTTCCATAAGATTTTCTTTGGCTAATTTTCAGATGTAAGTCATCAGGCTTTTCTTCATAGTTTGTTTTTATCTAGAAGCTCCACTGAAACCTGTCCACCATGGATGACCCTGCTGGTATTTGAAATACAAGTGACATAAATTGTTGTATCACAACAACATGTAATCCACTACAGTATGACAAACTGATAGACAGGTGGTGGCTAAACTCTATATATAACTAATGTAAAACTGCCCTTGCCTGACACAGATAGGTACTACACAAATATTGATTACTGAATAAATGGTTTAATGAGTTCTGGTCCACCAATTTCACGACTATTCATGCCATCTTGATAAGCATACTATGAGGAGCTACACTCTTGAATGTTTATCTCAAGTATTTACAAGGAAAGCAAAGTCATATTGCTGTACCATTTTTAGTGCCCTTAGAAAACCAAGAAATGAGTAGATAAACTAAGATATATATACATATATATACATATATATACATTTCTCAGATGGGATAGGCCATGACCTGAGTGATTGTGAATCATCAGTTTATCCCCATACATGGACATTATAAATAATTCATTTCTTTTCCTGTTCAGGACAGTGATAGTTTACATTAGAAAATCTTGTTTTGCTGGCTTCACAAAAAACACTGATTTTGTGCATGGCCTTTTTCTCCCCTACTGCAGTGTTTTCACTTGATCCTCAAAGGAAATGGATGTTGACTTTGGATTCACATTAGCTTCAGATAACCAAGGGTGGATCTTGCCACAGTGAAAAAGACATAATAAACTCCTAGTTAAGTGTCAAAATATTTATTTTCATCTAACTGGGGTAAAGGTGTGGTGGTTTTATCACCCTATTACAGGTTTCCTGCAACTCTGAAGTGGAAAAACTCTTACATGTTCACTGACATCATTAACATTTCCCTGATTTCTCCTTAGAAATAAACAAACCAAGCAGGACATTTCTAGTTGAAAAGGATCTCTGTTTGCTCTATTATATCTTAAGATCACCACAATAAGTAATTCATAATCATTGAAAAGATGTTTATCGAGTATCTTCTATATTCTAAACCCTGTGTTGGGTATGACTGAAGAAGCAAGCATTGATGCAACATTTCTTAAAGTCAAATAATGACTTATCACATAAAGAAGATACTACGCACTTATAAAAATCTACAGTAGAATTTGACATGTAATTCATGTTCAAGAAAGGATACATTCTTTAGGAACTCAGAAGTGATTTTGGTCACTTTGATTGTGGTCTTCACTGAGTACCCTCAGTAAATAATTTAGGTGAATACTAAACATTGACTTGCAATTTAATGGAATATAGGGATATCCTATGTAATTAGTTTTTATTTTTTGTAATTGAAATTAAAAATAATCAGAAGATAAATGTAAACCATAAGGAAAGAACAATTAAAGCAGATAATCAATGGAGTTGAAACCAGGAAAACAATGGAGAAAATCAACAAAAAGAAAAGCTGTTTTTTTGAAGATACCAATAAAATTTAAAAACCTCTAGAAAGGCTAACAACAACATAAACAAAGCAAACACAAAACAAAAAGACATGGAAAGAGAGAATATACCATTTAACAAAGAGGGATCATCCCTATTCATAATACAGAGTATTATGAACAATTCTATGTGTAATAATTTAATAACTTAAATGAAATGGACCGATTTCCTTGAAAAACACAAATTATCAAAACTCACACACTAGGGGATCTAGATAATCTGAATACTCCTATATCTATTAAAGAAAATTATTCAGTAATTAACAACCTTCCACAAGAAAAAGCACCAAGCCCAGATGGTTTCATTAGTAAATTAAACCAAATATTTAAAGAAGAAATGATATAAGTCTCTACAATCTGTTCCAGAAAAGAGAATCTGAGGAACATGACCTAACTCATTGTATGAGGGCAGCATTACACTAACTCCATAACCAGATAAAGATATTACATAATGGAAAACTACAGACCAACATTTACCATGAATTTCAAAGCAAAAATACGCCCCCCCCCACAGAAAAATGTATTCAACAATGTATAAAAAGAATTACATATAACACTGAGTAAAATTTATTCAACATATGTTAGACTGGTTAAAAAGACAGCAATATAATCAACCACACCAATAGGTTAAAGAAGAAAAATCAGATTATTATATCAATTGATGCATGCAAGAGCATTTAACAAAATCCAACAGTTATTTATGATAAAAAACTGTCAGCAGAGCCAACATGGAGCTATAGGCAGAAGCACTATGCCACCCCTCTACAGCAAAGACACGAAAAACTAAGTAAAACAGATACACATGTCAATCTTGGAACCCTAAGCATCAAATGAAGGAATAAAGAACTCTATCAAGCACTGAATAGAATAAGCAACTGACAGAGAACAGAGAACTAGGAGAGCTACAAAGTGGAGGTCGCCTACTAGTTAAAGTGGCACAGATTCACCACCTTAGACCTCAGCCACAAAGAACAGTGAACAAGGAGTACAGAAAGGCAACTTCATGGAGCTCCCAATGGAGGCAGAGCAACTGCTCCACACATGACATCTTCTCCCTTCCCTCCTGCCTATCTGCAGTGAGCATCAAGCACCATGCCTCTAAGTGGCACTGGTGCAGACCACTGGACCCAGCCCTGCACTGCCCTCCGGCCACACCATTGACCACAACATTCTGCAAACGACCCATCCCTGCTCCTTCCCCAGACCTGCCCTTTTACACCATAGCTGAATGACCAGACCAGTCCATCTGGACAAGGTGGTGAGAAGTATCATGTCCACAGATGACTAAGCTACAAAGCACGACCAGACTGCCTGCCAGACATAACCAAATAAAACAAAACAGCAGGATGAAACAAACAAATCTACAATCAATAAACCAAGAAAATAATTTCTGAATACCATGAAGACAGCAGACATTATCAGAACATTTTTAAAAAAGCAAGACTGGATGGCTCCAGAAAGTGACCAAAATAAAACACCAGATGATCTTTTGGTAGAAGAAAAGGCAATGGAACTACCCGATAGGAAATTAAAAACTCTAATATTCGTGGCTGTCTAAGAGATGAAGGAAAACAAAGACACAAATAAAGAAAATATGGACAAAATTATGGAAAATACAGACAATATCAGAGAAGACACAGACAAAGCAATGGAAGAATTCAGGAAAATAATACAGGAACAAAATGTCAAAATAAACAACTAGAAATCATACAAAAACAGCAATTAAAAATCCAAAAGGTAAACAAAATTTCAAAATAGATAGTGCAATAAAAGATTTTAGGAGAAAATTTGAAACAATGAAAGACAGGATCAGCAAAATTGAAGATAAATCCTTGGATACCTCTTTGAGGAAAATATTCAGAGAAAAGAATGAAGAAAAATGAAGAAACCCTAGAACAATGTGAAATAAAATCAAAAGCAAAAATTAGCATGTGATCAGAATTCCAGAACAGGCAGAGCAAATGGAAAACACAAGAGGATCTCTGAAGACTTACTGAAAGAAAACTTCCCTAATATCATGAAAGATGAAAAGCTGACCATCCAAGAAGCTCAACGAATCCCATATAGGATAACCCCCCAAAAAATCACCAAGACATGTCATAGTCACACTTGCTAAAACCAAAGACAAAGAAAGAATCCTGAGAGCAGCTTGAGAAAAATGATAAGTCTTATACAAAGGGGAAACAGTAAGACTAAGCTCTGATTAATTGGGAGAAGCCATGCAGGCAAGAAGGCAATGGGATGACATATATAAAACCTTGAATGAAAGAAAAAAAATTGCCAACCAAGAATAATATACCCTGCAAAACTCCCACTCAAAAATGATGGCAAAATTAGGATATTCTCAAATAAACAGGAATTAAGTGAGTATGTAAAAACCAAACAAAACTTACAAGAATTATTAAAGGAAGACTTTTAGTTAGAGAACCAACAACATCAGGCAACAACCTGAATCTAGGACACAAGACAGAATCAGCCAGATACTAACCTTAGTAATGAACACTCAAGGATAAGACAAAACTAAAAGATTTACAACAGAGAACCAGAGAGGTCAATATGTAAATTACCACAAAGTCAGAACAATAAAAGAGGGAATAAAAGGTGTAGTTATAGAATTTTCAGATGGAGAGAAAGTCAAGGAGTTATCCAGTAATAAAAGACTGGTGTAAACTTAGGAAAATGGGGTAAATGTCAAGGTAACCACAAAGAAAGTTAACAAACCTACTCATCATAACAAAAAGAAAAACATAAAGTCTCAGTAAACACAAAATCTACAAAAATGAAAGAAAAACAGACAAAAAATACACAAAAATTAATTGAACACAGGAGAGTAAGAGAAAGAAAGCAACAGAACCACAAAAAAATAAAAAATATATAAAAGCACTTCAAAATGACAGTAATAAACTCACTCTTATCAATAATCACAGTGACTGTAAATAGATTAAATGCACCGAGTAAGAGAAAGAGAGTGACAGAATGAATAAAAAAATGCCTCATAAAATATGCTGTCTACAAGAGATTCACCTTAGAAACAAAGACATAAATATATTAAAAATGAAAGGATGGAAAAAATATATCAAGCAAACAGCAACAAAAAAAAGAGCAGAAGTGGCAATACTAATCTCAGATGAAAAGAGTTTTTGTTTTTGTTTTTTTTTTAAATCCAACATAAAATACAAAGAAAACATTATATAATGATTAAAGGGACAATCCACCATGAGAACATAACAATAATAAGTATCTATGCAGCCAATCCCAGGGTTCCATAATACATAAAACAAACTAACAGCACTGCAAAAAGAAATTGGCTATTCCACAATAATACTAGGACACTTGAACACACCATTCTTGGTAAAGGACAGAACATCTAGAAAGAAACTCAACAAAGATACAAAAGATCTAAAGGCCACAATCAAACAACTTTATCTCGTAGACATATGTAGAACACTCCACCTAACAGCAACAGAGTATACATTCTTTTTCAACACACATGGAACATTTTCCAGAATAGACCACATCTTAGGCCAAAAAGCAACCCTCAACAAAATCCAAAACATTGAGATAATACACAGCATCTTCTCTGATCACAATGCCATCAAAGTAGAACTTAATAACAGAAAAAGTAAGGAAAAAAAATATCAAATACATGGAAACTGAATAACACCTTACTTAAAAATCACTGAGTAATAGAAGAAATGAAAGATAGAATAAAAAATTTCCTAGAATCAAATGAGAGTGAAAAAACATCATACTGAAACCTCTGGGACACAGCAAAGGCAGTACTCAGAGGTCAATGTATAGCAATACACGCACCCATCAAAAAAGAAGAAAGGGACAAAATCAAAACATTAACTACACAACTCAAACAAACAGAGAACAGCAAAAGAAGCCCACAGCACCAGAAGAAAGGAAATAATCAGAGCAAAAATTAATGAAATAGAGAATAAAAAAACAATAGAAAGAATCAACAAAACCAAAAATTGGTTCTTCGAAAGGATTAATAAAATCAACAAACCATCAGCCAAATTGACAAAAGAAAAACAAGAGAGGACGCAAATAACCCAAATAAGAAATGAAATGGGGGACTCACAACAGACCCAAATGAAACAAAAAGGATCATAAAATAATTCTATAGAAAACTATACTCCAAGAAGTTTGAAAAGCTCAAGGAAATGAACACATCTCTAGACTTTACCTAAACTAACACAAACTGAGGTCGAAAATCTTAACATATCCATAAGAAAGGAGAGATAGAAAATGTAATTAAAAAAACTCCCAACAACAACAACAAAAAGCCCTGGTCCAGATATCTTCATTGGAGAATTCTACCAAATATTCAGAGAAGAGCTTACACCAGTACTACTCAAACTATTTCAGAACATAGAAAAGGAAGGGATACTTCTGAACTCATTTTATGAAGCCATCATAAACCTGACACCAAAACCAGGCAAAGACATCATAGAGAAAATTACAGACATATTTATCATGAATATAGATGCAAAAATTCTCAACAAAATTCTAGCCAATAGAATTCAACATCATATCAAAAAAATAATACACCATGACCAAGAGGGATTCATACCAGGTATACATGGATGGTTCAACATTAAAAAATCAATCGATGTAATCCACTACATAAATAAAAGGAAAGACAAGAATCACATGACCATTTCAATGGACACAGAAAAGGCATTCAATAAAGTCCAACACCCTTTCCTGATAAAAACTCTCAATAAAATGGGTATAGAAAGGAAATTCCTCAGTATAATAAAGGGCATCTAAACAAAACTAACAGCTAACATCATTTTTAATGAAAACATCCCCCTTGAGAACAGGAACAAGACAAGGATGCCCTTTATCACCACTCCTATTTAACATTGTGATGGAAGTCCTAGCTAGAGCAATAAGGCAAGAAAAAGAAATAAAGGATATCCAAATTGGTAAGGAAGAAGTAAAACTGTTTCTATTTGTGGATGATATGTCACTTTACATGTTGTTGTTGTTGTTAGGTGCTGTTGAATCAGTTCCAACTCATAGCGAGCCTATGCACCACAGAACGAAACACTGCCCAGTGCTGCGCCATGCTTACAATCTTTGTTATGCTTGAGCCCATTGTTGCAGCCACTGTGACAATCCGTCTTGTTGAGGGTGTTCCTTTTTTTAGCTCACCCTCTACTTTACCAAGCACGGTGTCCTTCTACAGGAACTGATCCCTCCTGACAACATGTCCAAAATATGTGAGATGTAGTCTCACCATCCTTGCTTCTAAGTAGCATTCTTGTTGTACTTCTTCCAAGACAGATTTGTTCATTCCTTTGGAATTCCGTGGTGTATTCAATATTCTTCACCAACACCGCAGTTTAAAGGTGTCAATTCTTCTTCAATCTCCCTTATTCATCGTCTGGCTTTCGCATGCATATGATGCGATTGAAAATACCAAGGCTTGAGTCAGGCTCAACTTAGTCTTCAAGGTGACGTTTTTACTTTTCAACACTTTAAAGAGGTCTTTTGCAGTAGATTTGCCCAATGCAATGCGTCTTTTGATTTCTTGACTGCTGTTTCCATGGGTGTTGATAGTGGATGCAAGTTGTTTGGACACAACAAGGGGATGCTGAGGGGTTTAAAGTCAGGAATGGTGTGCGTCAGGATTGCATCTTTTCGCTAGACCTATTCAATATCTATGCTGAGCAAATACTGAGAAACTGGACTATATGAAGAAGAATGGGGCATCAGGATTGGAGGAAGACTCATTAACAACCTGCATTATGCAGATGACGTAACCCTTCTTGCTGCAAGTGAAGAGGACTTCAAGAACTTACTGATGAAGATCAATGACCACAGCCTTCACTATGGATTACACCTCAACATAAAAAAAAAAACAAAAATCCTCACAAGTGGACCAATAAGCAATATCATGATAAATGGAGAAAAGACTGAAGTTGTCAAAGATTTCATTTTACTTGGACACTATACATAGAGAATCCAAAAGACTCAACAAGAAGACTACTGGAACTAATAGAAAGATTCAACAGAGTAACAGGATACAA
>NW_004444086.1:6470164-6471610 GCF_000243295.1 Trichechus manatus latirostris
TAACTTTGGGGAAGGGTAAAAAAGTACATAATCCTGGGGAAGTCAGCACAACTCGACCAAGGCAAGGTCATGGAAGTTTCATAGACACATCCAAACTAATTGAGGGATAGAATCACTAGGCTGAGGACTGGGACCATGGTCTTGGGGGATATCTAGTTCAACTGGCATAACACACTTGAAAGAAGTACAACCAAAATGCCCCTTAGAAGCAAGGATAGGCCCAAAGTTTGTTAAATGGAGAAAAGACAGTCTCTTTAACAAATGGTGTTGGTACAACTGGATGTCCATCTGCAAAAAAAAAAAAAAAAAATGAAACAAGACCCATTCCTCACACCATGCACGAAAACTAACTCAAAACAGATCAAAGATCTAAATATAAAATTTAAAACGATAAAGATCAGGGAAGAAAAAATAGGAACAATGCTAGGAGCCCTATATATGGCATAAAGAGAATACAACACATTACTAACAATGCACAAACACCAGAAGAGAAACTAGATAACTGGGGATCCTAAAAATCAAACACTTATGAAAAAGCTTCATTAAAAGAGTGAAAAACAACCTACAGACTGGGAAAAAAATTTTGGCTATGACAAATCTGATCACGATCTAATCTCTACAATCTACAAGATACTGCAAAACCTCAACGACAAAAAGACAAATAACTCAATTAAAAATAGGCAAAGGATATGAACAGGCACTTCACCAAAGAAGACATTCAGGCGACTAACAGGTACATGAGGAAATGCTCATGATCATTCGTCATTAGAGAAATGACAATCAAAACTGCAATGATTTACTATCTTATCCCAACAATTCTAGCATTAATCCAAAAAACCCAAAATAGTAAATGTTGGAGAGACTGGAACACTGCTAGTGGAATGTAAAATGGTACAACCACTTTGGAAATCGATTTGGTTCTTCCTTAAAAATCTAGAAATAGAAGTACCATACAATCTAGCAATTCCACTCCTCAGAATATATCCTAGAGAAATAAGAGCTGTCACATGAATAGATATATGCACACCCAGGTTCACTGTAGCACTGTTCACAATAGCAAAAAGACGGAAACAACCTAGGTGCCCATCAACAGATGAATGGATAAAGAAATTATGGTATATTCACACAATGGAATACTAAGCAACAGTAACGACCAATGATGAACCCATGAAATATCTCATAGCATGGATGAATCTGGAAGGTATTATGCTGAGTGAAATTAGTCAGTCACAAAAGGACAAATGTTGTATGAGATACTATTATAAGAAATCAATAAAAGGTTTAAAAACAGAAGAAAACATTCTTTGACAGTTATGAGGGTGGGGAGGGAGGGAGGGGGTATTCACTAACTATATAGTAGACAAGAATTATCTTAGGTGAAGGGAAGGACAATACACACTACAGGGGAAGTCAGCACAGTGGGACTAAACCAAAGCTAAGAAGTTT
>NW_004444086.1:6473082-6474975 GCF_000243295.1 Trichechus manatus latirostris
ACCAGACTTACTGGTCTGACAGAGACTGGAGAAACCCTGAGAGTATGGCCCCCGGATACCCTTTTAACTCAGTACTGAAATCACTCCTGAGTTTCATCCTTCAGACAAAGATTAGACAAGCCCATAAAACAAAATAGACTAAATGTGCTCACCAGCCCAGAAGCAGGGATGAGAAAGCAGGAGAGGACAGGAAAGCTGGTAATGGGAAACCCAAAGTAGAGAAGGCGACAGTGTTGACACGTTGTGGGCTTGTCAACCAATACCAAAAAACTATATGTATATTAGTTGTTTAATGAGAAACCAATTTGCTCTATAAACTGTCATCTAAAGCATAATTAAAAAAAAAAAAAAACTGTCAGCAAACTAGGGCTAGAGGGGGATTTCTTCAATTTGATAAAGAACATTTCTAATAGATCTACATCTAACATGTTACATAATGGTGAGAAACTGGATGCTTTCCCCTAAGATCATGAATAAGGCACAGATGTTCTCTTCTATCAATCATATTGAACATGATTCTAAAAGTTCTAGCTAGTGAATAAAACAAGAAAAGAAACACATATGTTGTTGTTGATAGGGGCTATCAAGCTGGTTCCAAAACATAGTGACCCTATGTATAAAAGAATACAACAATGTCCACTCCTATGCCTTCCTCATGATCTTTGTTATGCTTGAGCCAGTTTTTGCAGCCACTATGTCAGTACATCTCATTGAGGGATTTCCTCTTTTTCCTGACCCTGTACTTTACTAAGCCTGAAGTCCCTCTCCAGGGACTGATTCCTTCTGACAACATGTCCAAAGTATATGAGACGAAGTCTCGCCATCTCACTTCTAAGGAGCATTCTGGCTGTTCTTCTTCCAAGACAGTTTTGTTCATTCTTCTGGCAGTCCATGGTATTTTCAACATTCTTCACCAACACCAAAACTCAGAGGCATCCATTCTTATTCAATCTTCCTTATACATTGTCCAGCTTCCTCATGCATATGAGTTGATTGAAAATATCATGCTTTGGGTCAGGCACACCTTAGTCCTTAACACTTTAAAGAGGTCTTTTGCAGTAGATTTGTCCAATGCAATGTGTCTTTTGATTTCTTGACTGCTGATTCCATGGGCGTTGATTGTGGACCCAAGTAAAATGAAATCTTGACAACGTCAATCTTTTCTCCATGTATCGTGATATTGCCTATTGCTCCAGTTTTGAGGATTTTTGTTTTCTTTATATTCAAGTGTAATCCATGCTGAAGGCTGTGGTCTTTCATCTTCATCAGTAAGTGCTTCAAGTTCGTTTTCACTTTCAGCAAGCAAGGTTGTGTCATCTGCGTATCACAGGCTGTTAATTAGTCTTCCTCCAATCCTGATGCCCTGTTCTTCTTCATATAGTCCAGCTTCTTGGATTATTTGCTCAGCGTACAGATTCAATAAGTATCGTGAAAGGATACAATCCTGACACTCACCTTTCTTGACTTTAAACCACTCAGTAACCCCTTGTTCTGTGGGAATAACTACCTCTTGATCTGTGTATAGATTCCTCATGGGCACAATTAAGTTTTCTGGAATTCTTATTCTTTCCAGTGTTCTCCATTATTTGTTATGATCCACAGAGTAGAATGTCTCTGAATAGTCAATTATACACAGGTAAACATTTTTCTGGTATTCTCTGCTTTCAGCCAGGATCCATTTGACATCAGCAAGAGTATCTCTTGTTCCAGGTCATCTTCTGAATCTGGCTTGAATTTCTGGCAGTTTCCTGTTCAGGCACTGCTACAATCACTTCTGAATGATCTTCCACAAAATTTTACTTGTGTGTGATATTAATGATATTGTTTGACAATTTCTGCCTTCTATTGGATCAGCTTTCTTTGCAATGGGTACAAATGTAGGTTTCTTCCAGT
>NW_004444086.1:6490217-6504549 GCF_000243295.1 Trichechus manatus latirostris
TCTTCATTTGATGTTTTAGGGTTTCAGGATTGTTGTATTCTCTGTTCCGTTTAGTTTTTCGGATCTTTGCTGTGGAGGGGCGGTGTGGTGCTTCTGCCTAGACCGCCATTTTGTTGGAACTCCCGTACAAAATACACTTTTGTTATTATTTTTTATTGTTGTAGTTTAAGTGAGAGTTTACAATTCAAGTTAGTCTGTCATATTAAAATTTATACATACATTGTTATGTGATCCTAATTACTCTCCCTATACTGTGACAGCACACTCCTCCTTTCCACTCCCGTTTTCCCGTGTCAATTCAACCAGCTCCTGACCCTCTTTGCCTTCTCATCTCACCTCTGGACACAAAAGACACTTTTAAGAGAATAAAAAGGGAAGCTACAGAATGGAAGAAAATGTTTGAAAAGCACATATTTGTTGAAGGACTCATATTCAAATGAAACAAAGAACTCTTCAAATAAAAGAATAAGTGCAAATTATCCTATGAAAAAATTAGCAAAATATGTGAACAAACACCTTACCTATATGTACATGCAAATGAAAAGAAGTTCAACACAATTTGTCATTCAGGAAATGCAAATTAAAGCAACAATGTTATATCACTGCATACATGTCAAATTGGCTAAAATGGAAAAAAAGTCTGGGAGTACCTATCATTGGTAAGGATACAGAATAATAGGAACTCTCACTAATTGCTAGTGGGGATGAGAAATGGTACACCCACTTGGAAATACGGTTTGACAGCTTCTTACAAAGATAAATATACTCTCACCATACAATCCAGCAATGATGCTCCTAGGTATTTACCTAACTGATCTGAAAATGTACGTCCACACAAAAATCTGCAAGTAGATGTTTATAGCAGGTAGATTCCCAGTCTCCAAAAACTGGAAGCAACCAAGATACTATTCAAAAGGTGGATGTATAAACATACTGTGGTACATGCACATAATGGAAAATTCTACTACCAGAACCATCACCAGTTGCCAACAATTCTGTTCCAACTCATGGAAACTCCATGCGTATCAGAGTAGAACTGTGATCTACAGAGATTTCAGTTGGTGATTTTTTTGAAGTAGATCACCAGGCGTTTCTTCCAAGGCTTCTCTGAGTGGGCTCACACTGCCAACCTTTCAGTTATCAGTTAGCAACCAAACTTGTTAACTATACTACCTAGGTACGCCAGTGGAATATTACTCAGCAAGGAAAACAAATGATCTACCGAGGTACTAAAAAAATAAATAAATAAATAAGTCTTAAATGCATATTACTAAGTGAAGAAAGCCAGTCTGAAAAATTTACATACTGTATGACCCAAATTATATGACATTCTGGAAAAGGCAAAATTATAGAGACAGTAAAATGTTCAATAGTTTCCGGCAGTTCAGGGAGGGGAGGACAGCTGAATAGACAAAGCACAGAGGATTTTTTGGGAGGTAAAACTATCCATATGATACTATAATTTTAAATACATGATACTATGTATTTGTCAAAATCCATTGAACTTGATGGAACAGAGAATGAACCTTAATATATACAAATTTATATTACATATATATACAATGAAACCTGTGAGAGCGGGAACTCAATGAGACTGCCCTGTTTTTCCAGGTCTTGCAAATTTTCCACCTTTGACGGAGTGCAGTCTTACGGCTTTTTTATCACTCATTTCAGTGGAAAATATTTGAGTTTTCCTTCACTGAACAGATTTCCGCCTTACAAAAGTTCTGGCTTTCACAGGTTTTTCTGTAAATATATTAGTCTGGGGATTCAGGCTGGAATGCAGAATGTGAGAAAACAATCTAACTGTATTTCAAATTTATGAAAAAATCTTACTTAAGGAGGAAAAGGTGCTGCCATAAGTAACTTTGAGATTAGTGGAGTCTGTAAAACCAAAGATAAAAGAAACTACATAAGCATTGTACTCTAGTTTTTAAAATTATTTCTCACAAGGGTACAAGTTAACAATTCTAATGTTTGTATACGTGTACACTAGAATCAAAAAATTAAGTTAATGAAAGGTGGGTGATGGGAACCACACTTCTCACTGATGGAGTAGGAATTTACAGATAAACCAGGAGTAGCAGTTAGAATGATCCATGTGGTAATCAATTAGAATTTGATACATCAGTTGGAAATCATGTTTAGTTTAACATAGATCCAGATGGTTATAGAAATATTTATAGATACGTGTATAGACATGGGATAGTGCATACATATATGTCATTGCTATCTCAGCTTAGAAGGCCTAGAAGCAATGACACCCCAGTAGCAACCGACACACATATTTTGGTTTTTAGTAACATTTTCAAATAAAATAAACCAAGGTGCCTTGGAGAAATTATTGATTTTAGGACTGGGGCAGGGGATATACAAAATGAGCCCAGAGCACCTTGTAATGCCATAAAGTTAAGAAAGTACACAACACACACACACACACACACACACAGATGGAGGTATATCAAAGTGATCCTGGGACCAATGGCCAGGTGTCATTTTATACTGGCCAGGAGCCATTTTACACAAGCTCCCAATTGGAGAAAGCTAGAACAACATAAGCAACAAAATAAATAAAACAACTTGAGTTATAACCCAATGCATGAAATAAATATCATTGAGTTCATACTGATATAAATAAATGACTAAATACTAAATAAACGGAAGAGCCAAATCTTCTATGAAGAATAATTCCAAATAATTTATATAGAGACTCCAAGTGAAATTAAACTCCCATTCTTTGAGTGTGACGTGCTCATATGTCTTCCTTCGAAAGAGTACAGTATGGAAAGTGGGGGAATAAAAGATTAAATTTATAGTAGCAAAATCTGACAAATACTACCTCATCTAGGTGATAAAGTTCAACATCAACAGTCATGTTGAAGTCTCATAAATTGTTACAAAAAAAAGAAGCCTTAGGGATTATAAAACAAAATGCAATGTGATATCCTGGAATAGAAAAAAAAAGACATACGGTAAAAACTAAGAAAATCTGAATAAAATATTGACTGTGTTAATAATAACAAAACAATATTGGTTCATTAATTGTAACAAATTATTCTAATGTAAGATAGTAATAAAATTTTTTTAAAAAAGCCTATTGGGAAGTATAAGGGAATATTCTGTATTATTTTCCCTAAATTTAATACTGTTTTAAAAATATATATTTATTAAAAAAAAAAATCAGACATTTCTGAAACATAGCCATGGCCTAATGCTGCAAATTAAGTCTCACATTTCAGAGTAAAATATTTAGGTTATTTTTCTTCTTCTGCCCCTTTGAAGCTTTATTGCCTTGAAAATGTCATTTAACATTTTAAAACATTAATTTCCTCATTTCAGAAACAAGAACGACAGTATTTTTTTCCCCCCTACTTCACAGGATTACTGTGAAGCTTAACTTATACAATGTAAGGTAAGAAGGTACATATTATCATGTGTAGACAGATATGTCAGAATATAAAACATTCAAGGAGAGTTAAGAGAAGGCTATAACACAAACATGAAAGAATAAGTTAAGTAGTAGACACACATTCTAGTTTTAAAAAACAAATAATTTTTTTAAAAAACTCCACCATGTTCGTTACGTTTAAAAATTACTAAACTGTTAGATGAGTGAGCTTGTCCTACTATAATTTCTACCCTAGACTAATTTTATGACTTTGACAAGTCACTTATCTTCTCTTGATTTCCTTATCTCTAACTCAACATAATATTTTCTCCCTAAGTTTGCTACCAAGAGTAGAACATCATCTAGGTAGCAATGGATTGTTTATCCAGCAGCAAAGTTGTGCCCTCATTTTCCTTCTGAAAACTTTGTCTACCCAATTCCCCTAATTTCTGATAATTTGTTCTCATTTCTTCAATGTTATTCCTCACATGCTTGCTTGGTTGATTTATTTATGTCACCAAAGACTTAGCTAATGATTCCAGAGAAATGTTAACAATAGTCGTTGACCAATAAACGTAAAAACTCTCTACTTTATTCCATTTAATTACAAAATCTGCTTTGTTTTAGATGAACTATTAATTTTCAATCATCTTCAAAAATATATTGATCTTAAATCCTATTGCCTAATGGATGAAATCACAACTTCCTGTTGTAGTACTCATGATCTCTCTGGCCTCATAGTGAACTACACACTTTTGCTTATCTGTTCTTCCATTGACTTATTCAAATATATTTGCTGATAACATACTGATAACGTACTGATAACATATGTCATATGCTTATTTTTGGGTTAGAAAGAAAAGTAAGACCAAATTTTATTTTCAAATTTTTCAGAGCTGTCTTTGCAGGGAAAATAATGAAACTGATGCAATAGAGTATAATGGGAGTACACAGATGTGGTACTGAGGGCAAAGAGAAGATAATGAAAAATTCTACCAAGTATGTGTCTATGTGGCTTTAGAGGAAAGAGGAGGATTGAGCTTCCTTTGAAAGATGAACTAGAGACCACGAGTTTGTTGTTCCCACTCCTCCCCATTATGTCATGAGCTTCTGTGGACCCATGCCTGTTTTCAAGCTATTTGCCTAACCTGGCATATTATACTGTTTATCCAGTAAAATAAACTTAATTAACCTTAAGTATTAACTTCTCCTGGAAATATTTCTAAACTAGCCTGGTAAGATAAGTCTTCTTTGCTCAGTAACATAGCCACGCTAAATTTTTTAGCACCTTGCTGTAAGCTGCCATGCATTGCCTCTGTTCTCCCCACTAGGTGGCAATTCAATAGCAGCATGCTTTAGAACTATTTCTAAACTCTCCCTACCTTCCTTTTCTTAAAAAAAAAAAAAGTTTTCCACTTACTAAGTGTGCCTTTCTGGACTCAGTAATTGTTGAATTTTAACATCTCTCCTTCCTAAAATGTGAATTCCTTCAAGGAGCTCATAATAACAGGAAATGTACCTACATCTAATGTATATATACACAAATATATAGGTATATGTATATATATATATACATATACATATATAATTTCTATCATGGTGATTATAAATATATATGTACATGTATATATATATATATATATAAATTAAACTCAAACTTCTGCAGGTTGAAATTGATCAAACATGCAATCAGGATGCACTGATAGTTACTAGTGATTGGAATGCTGAAGTGAGAAACAAAGAAGGATCAGTAGTTAGGAAAATTTGGCCTTGGTGATAGAAAGGATGCTGGAGATTGCATGATAGAATTTTGCAAGACCAGTGACTTCTTAATTGCAATTTTTTAAATTTTTTTTTATTATACTTTAGATTGAAGTTTACAGAGCAAATAGTTTCTCTTTAAACAGTATACATATTCTTTCATAACATTGGTTAACAACCCCGCAACATGTCAGCACTCTCCCTTCTCGACCTTGGGTTCCCTATTACCAGCTTTTCTGTCCCCTCCTGCCTTCTAGTTCTTGGCCCTGTGCTGTTGTGCCCCATTAGTCTCATTTTGTTTTATGGGGCTGTCTAATTTTTGACTGAAGGGTGAACCTTGGGAGAGAACAAATACCTTTTTCAACAACATAAACGGCAACTACACCTGTGGACCTCACCAAATGGAATACACAAGAATCAAATCGACTATGTCTGTGGAAAGAGATGATGGAAAAGCTCAATAGCATAAGTCAGAACAAGGCCAGGGCCAAATGCAGAACAGACCGTCAACTGCTCATATACAACTTCAAGTTGAAGTTGAAGAAAATTAGAACAAGTCCACCAGAGCCAAAGTACAACCTCAAACATAACCCACCTGAATTTGGAGACCACCTCAAGAATAGATTTCATCCAACGAACACTAATGACTGAAGATTAGAGGAATTGTAAAATGACATCAAGGACATCATACATGAAGAAAGGAAGAGGTCATTAAAAAGACAAGAAAGAAAGAAAAGACCAAAATGGATGTTAGAAGTGACTCTGAAACTTGCTCTTGAACATCGAGTAGCTAAAGCAAAAGGGAAGAAATGATAAAGTAAAAGAGCTGAACAGAAGATTTCAAAGGGTAGCTCAAGAAGACAAAGTATTATAATGATAAGTGCAAAGACCTAGAATTAGAAAACTGAAAAAGAATATTGAATATAGCATGTACTATCAGAAGAACAAAAAAATCTGTCTTGGAAGAAGTACAGCCAGAATGCTCCTTAGAAGCAAGTATGGCGAGACTTCATCTCACGTACTTTGAACATGTTATCCGGAGGGATCAATCCTTGGAGGAGGACATCATGCTTGGTAAAGTAGAGGGTCAGCAAAGAAAAGGAAGGCCCCCAATGAGATTTGTTAACACAGTGGCTGTAACAATGGGCTCAAGCATAACAATGATCATGATGATAGTGATGATAGTACCGGACAGGGCATTGCTTCATTCTGTTGTACATAGGGTCACTATGAGTTGGAACTGACTCGATGGCATCTAACAAGAACATATATATATATGTATATTTATATATTCCTCCAGTGTCTTTCAAAGTATCTGACACATAACAATTACCTGGTAAGCATCAAAAGCTAAAGGGATGAGAGGGAGAGAAAAGGGAATGAAGAGAGAAAGGGAATGATGGTCAAAGTGAAGGGAAGGTCATTATACTAAAAATTCCCTATCTTTTTCTGAGATAATTACGGTATTGAGGCAGGAATGATTAAGCAAAGGATGCTGTTTTAAACCTGCATTGGGCTGAGGCCTGGGCAACACTGACTGCCTGAAAGTAAATATTAGGTTGATTTAAGGGCAAAATTTGGGTGGAAAAAAAAAGCCAAATAAGCAGGGATGACCATCTGAGTGATTGGACAAGCAAACGTGCCATAGAAAGATACATACACACCCAAGCTGGAGTCTAGGAAAGCCAGGGAAGGGTGACTATCCCAGGCAGACCCTTGCAGAGGCCTTTTAACAACTCTGAGCTAGACTACACAACCCTGCAATTACAACTAATCTGGTTCCTGAAGCCAGGGACAAGATACCTTAAATTTAGAATTTAGTTGTACTAAGTAGGAAACAAGGACCCTGACAGCACAGCAGTTAATCACTGGGCACTAACCAAAAGGTCAGCCATTTGAATTCCCAAAGTCAACTCTTCAGACAAAGATTAGACTGGATTATGGGACATTAAAGTGATACTCGTGAAGAGAGTGCTTCTTAGCTCAAGTAGGTACATGAGACTAAATGGGCAGTTCCAGTCTGGAGGCAAGATGAAAAGCAAAAAGGGACAGTAGCTGGTTGAATGGGCACGGGAAATGCAGGGTGGAAAGGAGGAGTGTGCTGTCATATTATACGGAGAACAGCTAGGGTCACATAGCAATTTGTGTATAAATTTTTGTATGAGAAACTGACTTGAACTGTAAACTTTCACTGAAAGCACAATTAAAAAAAAAAAAAAGAGAGAGAGACCAGCAGTCCGAACCCACCCACCCCTCCGTTTGAGAGAGATGTGGCATTTCACTTTCATTAGCATTACAGCCTAGAAAACCCTATGGGGAAGTTCTACCCTGTCCTAAGCAGTTGCTATGAGTTGGAATCAACTTGCAGCAATGAGTTTTTAAGTGGAAAACAGGAGGAACATCGACAAGCAAGAATGTCAGGAACCGAAAAAAAGTAGTTTAGAGGATTAAGATGGAGCTACTCAAGGGACTTTCAGGGGAGGGGTAGCATAACTTCACATACCTACATCATAGCCATTAGAGTATTATAATGAACCTAACTTTCAAATGAAGCATTGGTGGTTCAGTGGTAGAATTCTTGCCTTCCATGTGGAAGACCCATGTTTGATTCCCTGCCAATGTAACTCATGCATAGCCATCACCAATGTGGTGAGGCTTTGTCTTACATACTTTGGACATGTTATCAGGACAGACAAGACCCTGGAGAAGGACATCATGCTTGGTAAAGTAGTAGGTCAGTGAAAAAGAGGAAGACCCTCAGTAAGATAGATTGACACAGTGGCTGCAACAATGGGCTCAAGCATAACAATGATTGTGAGGATGCTGCAGGACTGGGCAATGTTTGTTCTGTTGTACATAGGGTCTCTATGAGTCAGAACTGACTCAACAGCACCTGACCAACAACATCTTTCATTACTGTCTTGAGTGTTTCTACGATTCTAAGTAAGTTTCAGCAGAGCTTCCAGACTAAGACAGACTATGAAGACAGACCTGGCAAAGTACTTCTGAAAATCAGCCAATGAAAATCCTATGGAGCACAATAGTCTGATCCCAACCAATCATGAGGATGGTGCAGGACTGAGCATAGTGCCATCCTGTTGTGCATGGTGTCACCATGGGTCGATGGCAGTCAACAACAACAAACCTTCAAACAAACAATAATAAGATTTGAAAGTGACAGGTACAAATGGTGATACACTTTTCATGCTCTGATAAACAGTGCTTAAGGACATATGCAGTCTGCATAAAACTGAAATATTTCTCTTTTCATCAGCTCTGAAAAATTCTCCAAGCTGTTTCTGCCACCTTCCCAGTGGGGTCTGACCAATCAGGAGGATGTAAGGAAAGTCCAGGAACCAAAGAACTCCCAAGAACCCATCTTTGTGTGTGGAACCCTCTGAATATTCTTCAAGCATTGGTGAAGTTTGATTTAGGGACTAGATGGACCTGAGGGTGTAGGTGAAGATCTTTCACATCCACAATTGCATCTGATTATGGAAGGGAGAGGCTAACAGATGGAAATTGTGCCCTTAGTGGCTTTGAAACAAATTGTTCCTTCATGAAATACTCATTGAACCTGCCAAGAAAAGCAGAGAAAACAGGAATGGTGTTGGGCCAGAAGACTTATGATCTGAATGTATTTATTCTGCTAATTAAATACTCATCATCAGAGTCCATGGAGACTCTACTTGGTAAGTACATTAAACTATGTGAATAATTATTCATCCACACATAAAATGTTTACCCCATCCCAGCTTCTATACTGATACTCACTAAAAAAGACAGATCTAAATCATGATACAATTATTTTCTTTACTTTTATCCCCCAAGAATCAAAGTATTTTGAGACATAATTCATCGTTATTGTAGTGTTTCAGGCAGTGTTTCGTCCTGTTATGCATAGGGTAGTTATGAGTCAGAAGTACTCGACAGCACCTAACAACAGCAACAACACAGTACAGAAGTCTGAAATGCAAGTCTTGGCTTTTCGATAGGTGCTAAGAAAAGCTTTCTTTTGCCTTTATTTTTATTATTATTATTTTTCTTTTTAGCTTGATGAGTACCTGTTCTGTGAGTCTTAAATCTATAGGTCATAAGATTCAGTCCTATTCCTTCCAAATTTTAGATTTCACATGGAAACCAGAAGAGAGATACTGACATACAGAACCTTGGGCACAAGGTGCAGAAAGATTATTAATTATTTTCCTGTGTCTCAATTTGTAACCATCATGAATATACATATATATATATATATATATATATAGCAAGACAATTTTGAAATGAAGTGCTATTTGTGTGAACTTGAATATTATGGCTATTTTTCTTCATTAGTAATAGTCTTACATTTTAAAGAAATCTTTTGGTGCTACAAGAATGCCAGGGACAATATAAAACTAAGCGGAAAAAATAAATAGATTTTTTTTTTTGGTTGTTTGTTTTCCCCTTCCCCAGTGGGCTCAATTTCAATAACAAATCAGCTGCAGAATAAGAGCAGCTTGTTGTAACTCTCCTATTGTTACAAGTGCTCCCGTGAAGCTCTTACTTGCATAATTCAGAGCACATGACACATAATTGACAGAAAGATATAAAACAGGCTAATAACAAGGGGAATCAGTAACAATAACAGTAAATATCGAAATATCTCAAGCTTGTCAAAGGTACTTCTTTACTTAATATTGAGAGACACCCTTGGAGCTAACTCCAAAGACTATGTAAGAAAACAAGCTTCAAATCATGAAGTAGCAGCTGGTAGAGGATCTAATAAAGAGTATTGGCTCATAAAAAAGAGAAAAGGAAGTGAATATTTTAAGCAAATTGTGGACATTGTCTTCTTTCTGGAAGTACAAATGTCTTCTCATTTTAAATTAATAATTATCTGAGAAATATTTTTATTGACTGATTGTTATAATAGCAGCACTAGGGAGCAAAATAAAGTATATAAAATTTATTCAGAGGGTATTTACAGACACCTACATGCACCAGGGATTACTCTAGATCCTGAGGATACAATGGGATAAAAGTTAAATGGCAATACAGTTGAATAGGAGCCTGTTCAACTGAAAGTCTCCAGTCAATTCTAGTTATTACTTCTTCTTCCTCTTTTTAAGTTCAGTCAGACATTTCAGTTATATATTAAAATAATATTATCATAATGCCTAGACGAGCTGAGAATATAAATTGCTTTACCAGCTGAAGTAGATCATCGTACAATTGATTTGATTGGAACAACTCTCAGGATGGCAGGAATTCCTGAAATGGTCAAGTCTGTTTGGGTAACCATGTCTAGACACAGTCTTGTCAGGGGTTTCTTTGCTTCAAAATTATTACCATGACAGTCATTTTATGGTTTTGGACCTGGCCTTCCGTTGACTAAATTTGTATGGTGAGAGGAATGTTGTACAGAAGCCAGAAGACAGCAATTCAATTCTAATTTACTTGAAGACTTCAAGTTGACTTAGAGCTTGGAAGAGAAAAAGTAAGCTACAACATAATCTGGGAGGCCTTCAAATGCCTAGTTTGAAATAAACTAATAATATATTCATCCTCTACAAGAAATAAATATGTATAAGAGATAAACAATCTTTAATTGGAAATTAAAAGTCACTGCTAAAACTTGTTTCTACCCACATAAATGAGATCATGGATTATTATTTCTTCTTAGTATGTAGACTCAATGTCTGTACAGTGGACATATTTGCTTCCCTCACAGTGGTTGGATGCATATTGGAAATGACTAAGTTCTTGGAAAGAACATACTTTATTAAATCCATAAAATGTTGCTTCAAATCTAAGTTTCTTGGCAGATAATAAATAGGGAAGGGGAGAAATCACAGAAGTCAGACACAACTTGGGAAATTAAAAAGAAATAGGCCCCACTTTATTTATTGATGCATATTATTTATATTAGTTTTACCGTGATTACCTATAAATTGTTTGTGAAATCCATTTTTCCAGGCAGTAAGATCAACATTTGAATATCCTCCTTAATTCTTGCTTTTTCTTCAATACCCACTCCCACTTCCCCATTAAATAATTTACCACCCAAATCGGTATTTTTTAATTTCCTAAATGAATCTACCATTGACTTCTCTCTTTTAATTTAATTATCAGCATGGTAAGTAAACAATCTGTAATTGAAAATTAAAAAGTCAGTGCTAAAGCATGTCATGACTTATATAAATCATACACCATTTATTGCTATATTTTAGGACATGTAAATTCATCTTTTCTGTAAATCTGGGATATGTGCTTATTCTTATATATTATTCATGTAGGTGTATGTATTAGTCATCTATTTCTATGTAACAAAATACCCCCAAATTTAGCCACAAGGAACAAAAAAAAAATTCTCATTTCATAATTTCTGTGGATCAGAAATTTGGGCGTGGTTTAGCTGGGAACTGGGTGATTCTAGTTCAGGGTCTCTCACAAATCTGCAATCAGGAAAAGGGGGAAATCATTCTTTAGGAAACATTGAGTTCCTGTTTACAGTGATGGAAAATTTGGCATTGAATATTGGTGATGGCTGCACAACATGATTGATATGATTGGTCTCACTGAATTGTACATAGGAAAAATGTTGAACTGGCAAATGTTCTGTTATCTATATTTTACAATAGTTTAAAATATACATATATTAGCTAGGGCTTCAGTAATCTCGACCTTGACTGCAGGAAGTTCTGCTTCTGTGGCTCTTGGCAGGCCTTAGAAGTTCCTTTCAAGTTCATTCACATTGCTAGTAGAAAGCCTTAAAAGATCCACTTGTGAGTTCACACATACGGAGTTCTCTACAGAGCTCTCTTATGATGAGACATTGGATTTTCCCCACAGTAATCAATACAAGACAGAGAGAGAAAGAGAGACCATATATAGGGAAGTCACAGACTTTTATTACCTAATCTTTGAGGTGAGAATCTATCACTTACACTGAGTTCTGTTCATTAGATGTGAGTCACAAAACATAGCCCACACTCAATCAGAGGAGATTACACAAGGACATAAATACCGATAGGCAGAGATCTTGAAGACTGCCCAATACACATAGAAAATAAGTGCTATCATTTCTCATACCTCATAGTGAGAAGAGCCTGGGCTTTAATCTGGTTTATGCCATTTAGCATGTTTTGAAAAATTTAGTTATTTTGTTTAACTCTCATTGTTGTTAGCTGCTTTTAAGTGAGCTTCTACTCATGGAAACCTGACAAATAACAGAACAAAACATTGCCTGATTCTGGGCCATCGCCATGATCTTTGGTATGTTTAAGTCCATTGTGAGACTATTGTGTCAATCCATGTTATTGAAGGTTCCCCCCATTTTTGCTGATCCTTCACTTTTACCAAACCTTATAAGCTTCTCTAGTGATTGGTCTTTCCTGATGATATGCCCAAGGAAAGCAAAACGAAATCTCACCATCATTGCTTCTAAGGAGCATTCTAAATGCATTTCTTTTAAGACTGATTTTAAACTCTTAGAGCCTCATATTTCTCCTCTTGTAAACTAATTACAGTCAAGTGAACTCCAACTCATGGCGACCCTAAGTGTCTCAGAGTAGAACAGTGTTCCCTAGTGTTTTCAATGGCTGATTTATCAAAAGCAGATTGCCAAGCCTTTCTTCTGAAGTACCTCTGGGTGGATTTGAACCTCCAATATTTCATTTAGCAGCTAACTGTGTTAACTGTGTTAACCCAGGGACTCTTGTAAAATAGTATAATTATACAAACCTCAAGGTTGCCAGGAAAATCAAATGATGATCTCCAAGAGAGATATCATGAAGCCATGGCAAAGGGTAATCATAGGCAATCACACTCAAATAGAAGACAGGAACATGCTTATTGAAATCCCTCAAATGCTTTCAACATGCACACATCAGCAGTACTAGGTTGTTGTTCTTGTTAGGTGCAGTTGAGTCAGTTCCAAATCATAGCGACCTTATGTACAACAGAATGAAACACTACTGGGTCCTGTGCCATCCTCACAATCCTTGTTATGCTTGAGCCCATTGTTGCAGCCACTGTGTCAATCCATCTCATCGAGGGTCTTCCTTTTTTTAACTGACCCTCTACTTTACCAAGCATGATGTCTTTCTCCAGGGACTGAACCCTCTTGATAACATGTCCAAAGTACGTGAGATGAAGTCTTACCATCCCAACTTACAACGAGTATTCTGGCTGCACTTTTTCCAAGACAGATTTGTTCCTTCTTTTGGTAGTCCATGGTATATTCAATTTTCTTCGCCAGCACCACAATTCAAAAGCTTCAATTCTTCTTCGGTCTTCCTTATTCATCGTCCAGCTTTTGCATGCATATGAGGGGATTGAAAACACCTTGGCTTGGGTCAGGCACACCTTAGTCTTCAAGGTGACATCTTCGCATTTCAACACTTTAAAGAGGTCTTTTGTAGCAGATTTAAATAATGCAATGCATCGTTTGATTTTTTGACTGCTGATTCCATGGGTGTTGACTGTGGATCCAAGTAAATTGAAATCCTCTACAACTTCAATCTTTTCTCCATGTATTATGATGTTGCTTATTGGTCTAGATATGAGGATTTTCATTTTCTTTATGGTGGGGTGTAATTCATACTGAAGGTTGTGGTCTTTGATCTTCAACAGTAAGTACATCAAGTCCACTTCACTTTCAGCAAGCAAGGTTGTGTCATCTGCATATCACAAGTTGTTAATGCATCTTCCTCCAATCCTGATGCCCCTTTCCTCTTCATATAGTCCAGCTTCTCAGATTATTTGCTCAGCATACAGATTGAATAGGTATGGTGAAAAGATACAACACTGTCTCACACCTTTCCTGACTTTTAACCACACAGTAACCCCTTGTTCTGTTCGAATGACTGTCTCTGGATTTATGTACAGGTTCTTCACAAGCATAATTAAGTGTTCTGGAATTCTCATTCTTCCCAATGTTATGCATAATTTATTATGATCCACACAGTGAAATGAATTTTCATAGTTAATAAAACACAGGTAAACATCTTTCTGGTATTCTCTGCTTTCAACCAGGATTCATCTGACATCAGCAATGATATCCCTCATCCCACATTCTCTTCTGAATATGGCTTGAATTTCTGGAAGTTCCCTGTTGATGTACTGCTGCAGCCAGTTTTGAATGATGTTTAGCAAAATTTTACTTGCATGTGATATTAATGACATTGTTTGATAATTTCCACT
>NW_004444086.1:6505523-6507325 GCF_000243295.1 Trichechus manatus latirostris
AATTCCATCATGTGATCTCTGGCATTGTTTCTGTAACCAAGGCCATTTTTTCCAACTTCGGATCCTTCTTCTTTGTTTTCAACTCTGCATTCCAATCATAAGTAATTATCAATAATACTGATTGCTTCTGATCAATTTCAGACTGCAAAAGTTGGTAAAAATCTTCAATTTCTTCATCTTTGGCCTTAGTGATTGGTGGGTAAATTTGAATAATAGTCCTATTAACTGGTCTTCCTTTTAGGCATATGCACATTATCCTATCACTGACAGCTTTGTACTTCAGGATAGATCTTGAAATGTTATTTTTGATGATGAATGCTAAGTCATTCCTCTTCAAGTTGTCATTTCCAGAATAGTAGACCATATGATTATCCAATTCAAAATGGCCAATGCCAGTCCATTTCAGTTCACTAATGCCTAGGATATGCATGTGTATGTGTTCCATTTCATTTTTGATGATTTCCAATCTTTCTAAATTCATACTTTGTACACGTTCCGATTCTTAATGTATATTTGCAGCTGTTTCTTCTCATTTTGAGTCATGCCACATCAGCAAATGAAGGTCCTGAAAGCTTGACTCCATTCTCGTTATTAAGGTCAACTCTACTTTGAGGAGAGTTGTCTTTTGAGAGTCGTCTTTTGAGAGTCTTCTAACCCGAGGGTCTCATCTTCCAGCACTATATCAAATAGTGTTCTGAACTATTCATAAGGTTTTCGTTGGCTAATTATTTTCAGAAGTGGACTAGTCTGTCTTAGTCTGGAAGCTCAGCTGAAATCTGTCCACCCTGGTGGCCCTGCTGGTATTTGGATACTGGTGTCATAGCTTCTAGCATCACAGCAACACACAAGCCCCAACAGCATGGCAAAATGATAGACCAGAGGGGGACCACAAATATCAATATTAATAATAATAATACATCAAAATTTATAGTAGGAAGCAATTATTTGCATATATTGAGCACTGTGTTAAAAAGTTTACATGCGTGACCTACAATTACCCTGTGATAAAGGTACAATTTTAATAACTTGAGTTAGCAGATTAGCAAGTTTAAATAAGTTGGTAGATAGAGTTGGCCTCAAAATATCAAGATTTGATTTCAGGATATCTGAATCTCAGAGCCCACATGTATAGTATGATCATTTTATAGGCTACTCTTATTTTCATTGTGTGGCTGAAAAAACTGAAGTTCAGAAAAATTATTTGTTGTTGTTAGTTGCAGCCATTTACCTCCAACTCATGGGAACCTTGTGTATAACAAAACAAAAAGTTGCCCAGTACAGTGTCATCTTCATGGTTGTTGGTATGTTTGAGTTCATTGTTGTGGCGATTTTGTCAGTCCTTTTCATTGAGGGTTGTCTTTGTTTTTGCTACTCTCCATTTTACCAAACATTGTGTTCTTTTCTAGTGACTGGTCTTTCCAGATGGAGGTACGTGAATTGAAGTCTCTCTATTCTGGTTGTATTTCTTCCAAGACTACTTTACCCAAGTTCAAAGAGCTGTATGTGTGTGGGGAAGGTGGGGAGGGGCAAGAAGTAAACAATGGACATGATTCCCTGAGAGCCCGGGATTGTGCTCCTTCCCTACGTTGTGAAACCTAGTCTTCTGCCAGATTATATGGTTGTTTTATTTTGCAAGTGGCTTGGCCATAGGTCCAATGCCTACTGCTCCTTCCTAACTTCTGAAACTATTACAGTTTCAAATGACCACATAAAGCTGTGAAGGAAACATAGACTCTGACATCAGAATTTGCTTCAATCTTTTTTTAAACCATTTAGTAGTTTGCAACCATGAACAAGTTATT
>NW_004444086.1:6507957-6509064 GCF_000243295.1 Trichechus manatus latirostris
TAGGGTTTTCAATGGCTATGACCTCTAGAAGTATATTGTCAGGACTTTCTTCCAAGATGCCTCAGGGTGATCTAGAACCTCCAACATTTCGATTGGTAGCTGAGCACTTAACTTTTTTTTAAACTTTTTTCTTTAAATTTTATTTATTTATTTATTTGTTATTGTTGAGAATTTACACGGCGAAACATATACAAGTTCAACACTTTCTACATGTACTATTTAGTGACATTGATTACATTCTTCAAGTTTGGCAACCATTCTCACTTTCCTTTTCTGAGTTGTTCCACACTTAAACTTTTGAGCAACGTAGGTGGTCCTTAGCCACAGTTACCATCACCACCATCACCAGTTGTGGTCTAGTTGATTCTGACTCATACTGACTCCCATGTTTGTAGCACAGAACTATATTCTGTAGTGTTTCAAGGCTGTGACCTTTCAGAAGTGGCTTGCCAGGCCTTTCTTCTGTGACATCTCTGTGTTGACTCGAAATGCCAAACTTTCAGTTAGTAGATAAGTACTTAGCCCTTTGAGCCACCCAGATGGCCCTTAGTTATGGATATGGCTTTGGATCTTAGTCTATCCTGATGGGAAGTCACTAAAAGGTTTTGAGCAGGGGAGTGGCTTGATGTCATTAATTTTTTTAAACATTACATTTTATATGGAAATGATTGCTCCCTAATTTATGGGAAGTATGAAATAATTAAGGAGCCCTGGAAACACAGTGGTTAAGCACTAAGCTGCTAACCAAAAGGCCAGAGGTTTGAACCCACCAACTGCTCTGCAGGAGAAAGACGTACTAGTCTGCTTCCATAAAGATTTACTGCCTGGAAAACTCTATGGGACAGTTCTACTGTGTCCTATAGGGTCACTACGAGTTGAGTGGACTCGACGGCAGGGCATGTGGTTTTTTTGGTTTGATGCAACCGTTATTTGAAGTAAAATACGAGTAAAGCACTTGGCACTATTTCTGGCACAAAGAAGGTTTCAACAAATATTAGTTCTTGCCAAGCTCCTTCCCTTATTTAACATAGAAGCTTAGATTTCAGCAGCAACATCTTAGAAGGAGGACTCTTTTTCTCAGTGGTGCTGTTTTGTTGAAAAGTAGTT
>NW_004444086.1:6510201-6511783 GCF_000243295.1 Trichechus manatus latirostris
GTCCCAGCAGAGTAGGAGGTTGTCTCTCCTCCCTGCTGCCATATTGTGGTACTCCTTTCTTGCTTTCCTTTAAGCCTTTCTTGTCCTTTTACAATAATCATTTTTGAAAAAAAGTCATCCTTGCCTGTTTTAACATTGTCTGTTACATTTTTTTTCTTTGAAAAAATGGATGGATTAAGTGTTAAAAAGCAAAGATGTCACTTTGAAGACTAAAGTACACCTGACGCCCCCAAGTCATGGCGTTTTCAATCATCTCATATGCATGCGAAAGCTGGACAATGAATAAGGAAGATCAGAGAATTGATGCCTTTGAATTATGGTGTTGGTGAAGAATATCCAATATACCATGGACTGTCAAAAAAAAAAACAAACAAATCTGTCTTGGAAGAAGTGCAGCCAGAATGTTCCTCAGAAGCAAGGATGGCGAGACTCCATCTCACATACTTTGGACATGTTATCAGGAAGGATCAGTCCCTGGTGAAGGACATCATGCTTGGTAAAGCATAGGGTCAGCAAAAAATAGGGACCAGGAAGTGTTTTGCATTCTGTTGTACATGAGGTGGCTATGGGTCGGAACTGACTCGATGGCCCCTAATAATAACATCATAAGAGAAAGCAGGAGGCATCTGATGAGTTCAGAAGCACTATGAAGGCAAATTGGTGTGTGGGGGTGTTGAGGAGACTGAGATAGGAGTTCATTTTCGGATTTGTTGAGTTTGAGATGTCTATTATGCAGCAGATTGGAGGTTTGAAGGCAGAGTGGTGTTCAGGAGAGTTTTCTTGTCTCACAAGAACTCTGATAAGTAGGTAATAGTTGACCAGAGTGCTGTAGGATACAGGATTCTGAAGCCTCATCTTGGTGCAGAACAGTTTTGGTTGATTAGCAATGCTGCCCATGGTTGCATCAGTACATGAAATTGTTCCCCCATGTTTTAGATAATATCGGTGGGTCTTTCCCATGTCTGTTTTCAATAGGTTAGGTATTTCACATAGAATAAATTTTTTAGTTTTAATTTCAAGTATATCATAATCACAGAGGCTCCAGATTAGATTACTTCTCTCAATTAGCCTTAAAGCCCACCATAGCTACATTTAAATGAAGACCACAGAGTTTTTTTGCTCCTTCAACAGACTAGGTGATAGGCTGAGGGAACTCCTCTGGATCTTCTCAAGAGCATGCCTATCCTACTCCTCATGATACTAGAAATGTCACTGGTATAAGAACACCTTGGAGAGCTTTCCCTTGAAGGAGTTTATAATCAGAACTATCTATTTTCTCTTAGTAGAGTGTCAGGACAAATCCCTTCAAACTTATATCTTTGTTTATCTCCTAGTCTGCTAGTCACCTCTTATCACTCTCTTTCCTACAGACTATGAACAGCTCCTGATATGACTAAACTCTTCCTAAATTATTAATGATCTCATGAACTCTTCCAAAGATGACTTCTGAAACCCATTGTCTCTTACTAGAAAAGTTAAAAGCAAACCCTCTAGTTTGCATCCCCAAATTTACTAATCTACTTATAGTTGTCATGGATTGACTTGTGTCCCCCAAAAATATGTGTATCAATTTGTCTAGGCC
>NW_004444086.1:6513036-6514645 GCF_000243295.1 Trichechus manatus latirostris
CTTCAAAATATTTATCCAATACATCAGCATATCCTGTTAGTGACACCTTCAAAATACACGCTGCATTCAACTACTCACCATTTTCACTACTGCTGCTGTCACTGACTTCCAGACTACTGCAATATCCTCCTTACTGTTCTCTCTGCTTTTAGTTTTGCCCTACTTACAGTTTAGAACATAACTCTATTGACAGAAGGGACTTGTCTGTTTTCTTTACCAACATATACTCTGCACCCTGAACTATACCCTAGCACATAGTAGGTTCATAATATAAAATCACAGGTGCTGAAGACTGAGTGAATGAATGCATGTGGTTTGAAGATACACCATGAATACTTATCTGAAGAATAAAAACATGCAACAATATTAAGGTAAATGTTACTCTTCTAACACTGCTTGGATAATTCTATTCACTTGAGCTATTGACTAATCAATAAAAAGGGAATCACTTGGACATCTAAAGATTATAGTCTTGACTGTGGTATAAACTCGTTTGATTACAGGCAAACACTTTCATCTCTCTGGGACTCAATGTATCTTTCTCTAAAATGAAGGGGTTAGATTTGATTGCTAGGTTTGCATCTAGATTTGATAGCCTAATTTCATTTCTAATTTAGGCACCAAGATATTGACTCTAAACAGCTTACATGTTTACAGTTTTGTTTCTGTGTTGCACCAGATAAATAAGGCCAGTTTCCATTTATGTTGTGAAAAAATCCACATGACGCTGTTTGGAACAAGCTTCAACTTCTGCTTCAAGAAGTATCTCTCTTGTCTGTGATGTTTTATGTAATAAATCTGCATCTAGTAAAATATCCCCAAAGTTCCAGTGGTGTGCTAGAGCCTGCTAGTCTTAGTACATGACAGTCAAGTTTTAAACATTCAGGAAATTTTGAAGCCAATTGTCAAATACTGGTAGCTTGAAATTGGCCATGGTAGGACTGTTTACATCAGAGATGTCATCAAATGCTACAAATAGGTACTCTTCCTCTGTTCCTTCGGATTCCCTGGTTGGCACAAACAGTTAAGTGGTTGGCTGCTAACCAAAAGATTGGTGGTTTGAATCCACCCAGAGGCACCTTGGAAAAAAGATCAAGTGATTTACTTTTGAAAGGTCACAGACACTGAAAATCCTATGAAGCATAGTTCTACTCAGAAACATATGGGTTTGCCATAATTCAGAATTGACTTTATGGCAACTGGTTTAGTTTTGTTGGTTTCCCCTTCCCCTAGAGCTGATGTGTCCCCGGGTAGCACGAATGGTTTCCATTTGACTACTTACCTAAAGGCTGATACTTCAAATCCACCCAACTGTGCCAGAGAAAAATGGCCTGGTGGTCTGCTTCTGTAAAGATTACTGCCAAGAAAACTTGATGAAGGGAGCACTTCTACTGTGTATCACTTGGGTTTGCATTAGTCAAAATCCACTGGATAAGAACAGATTTGCGTTTTGTTTGTTCATTTACAACAGTTTAACAGCATACCATAGCCAATAGTTAAGCTCTTGGTGGCTAATCCAAACGTTGGTGGTGTAGAGGTTTCATAGGGTTGCTATGAGTCGGAATCGACTGGATGGCAACGGATTTGTTTGTTTTTTTTTTCTTTTTTA
>NW_004444086.1:6525232-6534242 GCF_000243295.1 Trichechus manatus latirostris
TGGAGAGAAAGGAGGGGGAGGTGGTGATAGGTAAGCAAGAAATCTAAAGAAGAGGAATAAAGCAACACCAGCAGCCAACAAATGGCACTTAGGGAGCTGGCCAGTGCAAGTTGGTAGAATCCAAGTGACATTGGGGTGAAGCCTGTGTTTCCTGGTCAACAGACTGTGGCCTCAGGAAGCACAGGAGACCAAGTGGGGATGAAGAAGGGTGCAGGGTGGGAAAGCATATATCACTGGTTACCAGTTGTTCTGTCTCCTGCTGGAATCTCCGTGAAGCTACTTTCTCGTACCCCTTGTTCACCAGTCTCTGATAGGAGTCCAAGACGGCATATCGGTGCTGCATTAGCTGATAGGGGACCTCTGCGTGTATCTCTCCTTGCTGTCTGTTCTCGGTCAGTTTCTTATTCCAGTTGGTGCTTGGCTGAGTTCTTTATCTCTTCATTTGATTCTTAGGGTTTCTGGATTGCCATTTTGTCTGTTTGGCTTAGTTTTTTGGATCTTTGCTGTGGAGGGACGGTTTGGTGCTTCTGCCTATAGTGCCATGTTGCCCAGAAGTCGTGCATGGAGATATTATTGCGGTTACATGGCAGGGAAAGGATAGAATTTTCTGGGAGTTGGAAATCAGATCCAATATCTTAGAAAAAGACACCAAGAAGCCTATGTTCTAAATTCAGAAAAGAACCTGCTATGAATCTACCAAACCCATACAACTAACCCAACATGTGCCATTTTAGAAGAGCCTACAGTCGTAGAATATCCTTATAGATAGAGTGGAACACCCTAAAACTGTATTAGTTTTCTATTGCTACTATAATGAATTACCACATATTTAGCAGCTTAAGTCAAACCAGATTATTATTTTACAGTCCTGTAGGTCAGAAGTCTGACACAGTTCCCACCAAGCTAAAATCAAGGCTGTGGTCCTTTCTGAGGCCTGAGGGGAGAATCATTGTCTTGTTTATTTTGAGAGCTGTCAGAGTTAAGCTCCTTATGGTTGTAGGACTGAGGTCCCTTTTCCTTGCTGGTGTCATCTGAGGGGTGTTCTCAGTTTCTAGAGTCCACCTGCATTCCTTGACTCATGGTCCTCTTCCTCCATTGTCAAAGCCAGCAACAGCTGGTTTAGTTCCCGTTTGAGTTTCCCCTGCCTTTTCTTCTGTCACCACATCTCTCTGACTTCAACCTGGAAAGATTTTCTGCCTTTAAGGGCTAAGGTGAGCAGACAGGTTCCATTGGGATAATCCAAGATTATCTCCTCATCTCAATATTCATAACCTTAATGACATCTGCAAAATCCTTTTTGCCATATGTAAGGTAAAATATTTGTAGGTTTCAGGGATCAGGGCACAGATACCTTTGGTCACATAA
This sequence comes from Trichechus manatus latirostris, assembly GCF_000243295.1. Classification (NCBI taxonomy): domain Eukaryota; kingdom Metazoa; phylum Chordata; class Mammalia; order Sirenia; family Trichechidae; genus Trichechus; species Trichechus manatus. The sequence continues at coordinate 6,526,598 of NW_004444086.1, forward strand.
TTGGCTACTACAAACTGTTATTAACAGAATCCAGGTGTATAAAGGAAAAAAAAAAAGCATATCTATTGAGTCAAAGTTGGATTGCTGGGGAATCACAGTGTTTGCTAACCTGCCCTGAAACTATAGGCGATGAAGAAAATGAGAAAGAATAGATACTTTGATGGCATAATCCTACGTGTTTCTTGAAACAAAAGTGTGTCCCACCAGCATTCAGGGAAGGTAAGTAGTTAAGACTGAGACTACAAGGAAAACATACAATCCAATCTAGGGAGCACCGAAGCCTAGAAGAATAGATTGTACTAAAATCTCTCAACAAAGGGTGCCAATTGAATCAACAGGTGAGAAACTAGAGATAGAAAACCCATCATGAAAGTGGTAGACAACTTGTCTCACCCACCATGTGACTGGGCACATAAGAGAACTTCTTTCTCCCTTTCAAACACAGAGAAAGCATAGAAGAAGGAGAGCTGATACTAAAAGGGTGGATCGTGGTTCATTTATATTCCAGGGTTTATGCATTTAAAGTCAAGCCTGTTCTGGAAAGAGAGAGTTTGAAATAATCAGCAATAGATAATAAAACAAACCAAAAACCAACTGCCATTGACTTGTCTCCCACTCATAGTGACTCAATGTGTGTCAGAATAGTATTGTGCTCCATAGGGTTTTCAATAGCTGATTGTTCAGAAGTACATTGCCAAGTTCTTCTTCTGAGATGACTCTGGATGGACTCAAGCGACCAACCTTTTGGTTAGCAGCAAGCCAGTTAACTGTTTGCACCACCCAGGCTCATTTTTATAGTTCAAAGAGTTTAGTCTCTTCAATTTAACTAAAAATAGGAAAGACAGTGAAAGGAACAGTAGAAGGCAAAGGTGTACGAATAAGAGTTCTTTAATAGAATGTTTGAAAATTAGGTTGAATCCAGTTAATAGAGGACTCAAACTATCCAGATTAAGGAATGTGATCTGGAGTCTTTCAGGAAGTTGGGATAGGGCTTGACTGAAATAATCAGAAAGGGAACTTTAGAAATAAGCCAACAACCGTCAAGAGAGACCTGTGTTCTGGTAAATCATTTTGTTTTTGATGTTTATATTTTCTCAATTATAAAAGAAGGATATCTCTGTTATTGCAAGCAAAAGAGTAATTAATAGAATCTTAATACTTCTGAATGAATAAACAAGTGAATGATAAATGCAAAACAATGTGGCAGATTGTTTCAAGGGGTAAGTGATGAAAGTCAGAGACAAATGAGGGATCTGCTTGTTCCATAGCAATTTGGGTGGTGCATACAGTTCAGCATTGGAGTGTTAACGGAAGTGTGTGAATCAAATCCACCCAGAGGTGCCTCTGAAGAAAGATCTGGTAATCTACTTCCAAAAAATCAACAACTGAAACTGTATGGAGTGCAGTCTATTCTGACACACATGAGATCACCATGAGTCTGAATTGATTTCATGGCAACTGATTTGGTTTGGTTAGATTTAAGTACAGCAGTAGTGATATCAAAGGAAGGGAAGAACATGAATGAAATGACTTTAGTAATGGGAGTTGGGGATGTAAAACATGACTTTGAGATCTAAGTGTTAAGCAGTTTTTTACAGGACCATAGAAATTGAGCAATTAGTCCTGCCCTTGAAAGTATCCTTACTTTCACTTTATGAACTTCTCTGTTGTTAGAGAGACCCCACTAAATTATAGCAGAAGTAACTTTGCACGTTCTCAAGCAGTCTATTTTTAGGAATCATGAATAATTACACCAGATGGCTGTTTAAAATCTCTTGGCATTGTTTCTACTGTAAGTTCATTGTTTAGAGACTCATTTAGATAGATTTCAAAGAGAAGTACAAAGTTGCAATAGTCTTCATATTTAGCATATATTCTTATGTAAGCCTTTTTAAAAACTTACACTGAGAAAAGGTTAACAGAGATGCTGATATGAATATTTTTAATAAATTATGTTGGTAATGTAGCCTAAGACCTCCCTCCGTTAGAATACAATTGTTAACTTCCAGTGGTTGCTAGGTGTGTGTATGTGTGTGTGTGTGTGTAACAACTCTTTCTATGGTGCTCATGATTTAATTCTTTATAACTTCTCAAAATTATCCTGGATAATTTTATCAGGGTAATCTGATAGTCACTGGCCTTTTATTTTCTGTGGCAAATGACAGTATGACATTGGTCCTTCCTTCTTTTCTTCCTCCTTCCCTCCTTCCCTCCCTCCCTCCTTCCTTCCTTCCTTTCCTCTGTCTTCTTCCTTCCCTCTCTTCTTTTTTTTTAACCCTTTCAAGGATCAAATTAATTTTTTTGGAATTTTTTGATGATGCTATGTTTTTTCACTAATGCCATGGATTCCAAATCATTGTTTGCTGATAATTTTTTTTTTTTATTTTAAAAACTAGGGTGCCAATTGCAAGCAGGACATGTCAGTCCCATGTTCCCTGAAGCACATCATATATGAGGGACCTATCAGTTCCATGGCATATCACAATTCCTGGTTACACTTGAGTCATAAAATATCTTACTCAACTTTCTAAAAATACACAAAATACTAAATAAACATTGAATTTGCTGCACATAATTTTTATCAGATTTTATTGTTATTGTTTGATTTAGAGTGGGCCATATTGGTAACATGTTCCATGAAGCACATTACACTCATGGGACATATTGGTCCTATGGCCAAACAAATGTATTATAAACTGTTATCACCCCCCAAAAAACTCATTTCCTTGAATATTTCCTAATGCCAATAACCATACCTTCCCAATAACACAAAGGAAATAGTAAACATACTTGCAGGATTTATCTCGCTATACAGAAGCCAAAAGACACAAAAGTTTTCACACAATCACTCCTCCAGGAAGCATCTCCTCACACAAATGGCTCTCAACACTCAAATGTAGTGCAGACCAACTTCCTTTTATAGGCAGTTGTCCCAGTATCCACCAAAATGCAGAAATGTACTAAAGTGGCTTAAATGTCTACCAGTAAACCTCCAGGGGCAAAAAAATGTAACATGGACATACATATCCCTTGGTCCATGAAAGGTGTATTAAGCATCTCTTTTCTATACATTCTGTGTGGTAAACTGCAAAGTTTATCACTGGAAAGCTATCAAGTCTGTCACGGAAAGCAAGGAAAGTAGAATAAATATTTTTTTTCTTCCTAAAATATTAAATATATGCATGATTTAAAAGAGAGAATGCTTATATATTCTGTCTTTATTGTGAATTTGGAAGAGGACAAATAATTCAGCAGAAAAGAAGGGGACAAATTCTTACTCCTTTAAAGACCCATTTATTTTTTGTTTTTAATTTTTGTTGATACCATGTATTTTCAGTAGTGAAATTCATGTTGAGTCATTGAGTGTGTTTAAATTTTTGGTTGGTAATATAGATTTTGAGGACTATTACGTGAAATTACATGATTTGTGGGAGCCCATCTGCCACACCAGTCTTGGGGCACGTGGGGCACCTCTGGTTTTGCCTAATAGCCCAGTTATTTTGCTTCAACGAATGTTTCTTTTGCCTTTCACCGTTACACAAGTTCCCACTGGAAGGAAAAAAATATTTCAGTTGGAAAAGCACACACCCAAAGAACTCTAGAGGCATAAAAAATGAGTGGGATACCTTATGTTCCATGAGTCATGAAAGGGTTATACTATCAGATGAATGTCGGTACTAGATCTGTCTTTAACATAATGCTTCTCAACTATGATCTACACAGGTCCTCTAAGTTGCCTCCCGTCATATAGTCACCTCTCCATTTGCCTGACAATTACACATCTGAGAAACATATACACCAAGAACACAGTAACAAATTAAGGGTAATTAAAAAAATAATCTGCACAGTAAATATCTTTCAAATGTTCACGTACTTTGACTTTAAGGGGAAAGCACTTGTATCTAGTAAATTATTTGAAAGGTCTTACAAGTAGCATAGAAAAAACACAATATAATTTTACAGATGGTATTAGATGGAGGAAAGAATAACACATTTTAAAAAACAGAGGAGAAAAAAATAACTTATAACTATAACAATATAGAGACATTTAGCACAAAAGCAAAGAACTCTAGAGTCCTCCAAAAAAAAAAAAAAAAAAAACCTGCAAACCTGCAGACTTTAACAAATTCTGTTTATAATCTGTAACTTGAATCTGTAAGAAAGTGTTTCTGTCTGATTCTGATCAGACTCTATTCTTTAAAAATGAGACAAAATAAGACTGAAATAATAATTACAAAAGAAGCCAGCTATCAACTCTGTTCTTCAACATTTGTCTAGAGATTTTACTGATTTTAGGCGATGTCATAAGAAAAGGAGTAATGTGACATTATTATTTTAAGAAATAAAACTCATCATTAACCCTTGGAAATAATTAAATCAGCTTAAAAAATTTCCAAACTAATAAGTAATATAGTCAAATGGCTAGTATTGGATGCAAAAAAAAGTATTTCTAATATTATATTAAGAACTATTTCAAAATATAAGATTCCACACTCAGTAAAAACAAAAATTAAGTAACTAAGAATAAATTGATCAAGAAATTTTCAGGAACAACATGATTGTAATTTAGAAATATAAAAAGGCATCAAAAAAAGAATATTCAAGGTATATTAAGAGCTTTAGGTAGGGCTTTAGATCATGGTCTTGGATGGGAAGAACTAATGTATCAAGTTTTCAATTCTACCCAAATTAAAAACACATTTTTAACAGAATCTAAATTTGAAGGTCATTTTTTTTTTTAAATAAATTTGACAAAGTTATCTTTAAGCTCATCGAAACGAATAAACACAGTAGAAATGTCAATAAATATTGTAGGATGCCTTATTATTATTAAAATTTCTAAAATTAAGATAAAATTTTGTGATGGCAATACAGAAAATGACAAAGTAATTCAACATACACATACCCAAAACTTGAGATTGAATCATGTCTGCGAATGATTGTAATAAAATTCAAATGATAATATATTCAAAAACTATGTTGGAACAATGAGGTTGTTTTGGGAAAAAATAAAGTTTAATCACTATCTCACTACCTACACTAAAATAATATACACCTTTATTAATACGTTAATGAAATATTTAAATGTAATAATTTCAGAAGAAAATATAGGTACGTATTAATAATAAATAATAGGGAAACACTTCAAAAGTAGGGTCCCAGGGTCAGGAAAAAAAAGTTAATAAATTTTATAAGCTAGAAAGTAAGAACATTTATATCAGAGAAATGATTATAAGAAAATCAAAGCAAATGACCAACTGGAAAATATTTAAGGGAAACGTCAAGAAAAGAGCTAGTTTTATTCACAGACAAGATAGTTCTTATAAAAGAAAAAATGGTCTAAAGTTATAAATACACAATTTATTACAAAAGGAGGAAAAATGAAACACATTTATTACAGGAAGACTCCATATTTGAACAAAAATTTTATTACCCTAACACATAATCAAAGGGTTTCATTCAATCATTCAACAAATATTTACTGATTTTCCATGATACGACAGGGACAATAGAGGTGCTAGGAATAAAGCAAAATGGAGAGCACAAAGTCCCAGGAATCCATTTACAAAAGAGAAATAAAAATAATAGATACTTTTAGATAATGGTTAGGAGCCCTGGTGAGGCAATAGTTAAATGCTTATCTGCTGACTATCAGGTTGGTAGTTTGAATCCACCCAGCAGCTCTGTGGAAGAAAGACCTGGAGATCTGCTCCCCTAAATATTACAGCCTAGAAAGCTCTATGGGGGGCAGTTCTACTCTACTACATGAGGTCACTATGAGCCAAAATCAATCCCACGGTACCCAACAACAACAATACCAACAAGTGCTATGAATGCAAAAAATCAGGGTGATTTGACAGAGAGTACTAGACTTGGAGTGGGAATTCCATTGGTTAAGGTCCTCAAGGAAGGCCTCTCTGAGGTGTATATCATTTTGAGTTCCCCACAGAAACAGAATCAATAGGATAGACAGATTAAAAAACAAACAAAAAACCACTGCTGTTGAATCAATTCTGACTCACAGCGACCCTATAGGACAGGGTAGAACTGCCCCATAGAGTTTCCAAGGAGTGGCTGGTGGAATCCAACTGCCAATCTTTTGGTTAGCAGCTGAGCACTTAACAACTAGGGCCTTAGATAGATAGATAAAGAGAAAGAGAGAGAGAGAGAGAGGCTATTGTTAGATGCCGTTGAGTCACTTCCAACTCATAGAAACCCCACGTAAAACAGAATGAAACACGGCCCAGTCCTGTGACATCCTCACGATTGTAGCTATGTTTGGGCACAGTGTTGCAGCCACTGTGGCAATGCATCTCACTGACGATGTTCCTCTTTTTCGCTGACCCTTTACTCTACCAAGCATGATGTCCTTCTGCAGGGACTAATCTGTCCTGATAACATGTCCAAAGTACATGAGACGAAGTCTTGCCATCCTTGCTTATAAGGAGCATCCTGGCTGTACTTCTTCCAAGACAGATTTGTTTGTTCTTCCAGCACTCTATGGTATATTCAATATTCTTAGTCAACATCATAATTCAAAGTCATCATTATTATTATTCATTAGCCAGTTTTCCAATGCAAATGAGACAATTGAAAATACCATGGCTTGTGTCAGGCGCACCTTAGTCCTCAAGGTGACATTTTTGCTTTTTAACACTTTAAAGAGGTCTTTTGCAGCAGATTTTCCCAATGTAATATGCCATTTGATTTTTTGACTGCTGCTTCCATGGGCATTGATTGTGGATCCAAGTAAAATGAAATCCTTGACCACTTCAGTATTTTCTCTGTTTATCATGATGTTGCTTATTACTCCAGTTGTGAGGACTTTTGTTTTCTTCATGTTAAGGTGTAATTCATACTGAAGGCTGTAGTCTTTGATCTTCGTCAGTAAGTGCTTCAAGTCCTCTTCACTTTCAGCAAGCAAGGTTGTATCATCTGCATATTGCAGGTTGTTAATGAGTTTTCCTCCAATCATGATACCACATTCTTCTTCATATAGTCCAGCTTTTTGGATTATTTGCTCAGCATACAGTTTGAATAAGTATGGTGAAAGAATACAACCCTGATGCACACCTTTCCTGATTTTAAACCTTGTAATACTCCCTTGCTCTGTTTGAACGACTGCCTCTGAGTCTCTATACAGATTCCTCATAAGCACAATTAAGTGTTCTGGGATTCCCATTCTTTGCAATGTTATCCATAATTTGCTATGACCTGAAGAGTTGCATGCCTTTGTATAGTCAATAAAACACAGAGAGTGAGAGAGAGAGAAAGAGAGAAGTTTATTTTTAAGATATTGGCTCTTACACAATTGTGGAGACTCCCAGGATTAAAATCCACAGGGCTGGTAGCAGGCTTGAAACTCAGGAATTCTTTCTTCTAACAGAAACCTAAGTTTTTGTTCTTAAGGCCTTCAACAAATTGGATGAGATTGACCCACATTCTCATAGAGAATCTGCTTTACTTAAAGTTAACTGATTTTAAAAGTTAATCACATTTACAAAATACCTCACACCAACATTTGGGCTTGTGGTTGACCAAAGAATTGGGCACCATAGCCTAACGAAGTTGACACATAGAATTAACCATCACAGGAGGAGATATTTAAGCTGAGACCTGAATTAGGAGAGGTGACCAACTATGT
>NW_004444086.1:6535455-6539496 GCF_000243295.1 Trichechus manatus latirostris
TTTCTTCTTCTGTGATGCCACTGGGTGGGTTCCAACCACCAACATTTAGAGGAACACAAACCATTTGTGCCACCTAAGACTTTGTACTTATCTTTAGTCAAACTAATTTACTTCTGTCTGACACTAGCCAGAAGAAGGAAAACTCCCTTAGAAGCAGGGGTTTTTCCTGTCTTTTCACCAATACCTAGTCCAGTACCCAATGGCTATTACAGTACCTGTTACATAGTGAATGCACAAGACATATTTATCGAATGAAATATGGAGGAATACATGCAAATGAGATCAATGCCATGAAATATATAGGTCTGGCTACTTGGTCCTGGGATCCAGAATCACTTTTAAATTTTGCCACACATATGCTGAGCAAATTATATGATACTCTATACCTTTCCAAGCCTTAGATTTCCCTTATAAAAATGAGAGTTTTAGACTATGTGAGCTCTAAAGTCCTTTATAGCTCTGAAATCCTAAATTTCTTACAGTTCAAGATGATTGAGGTCCACTAGACAGCCGCTAATTCAAATACTTTGTATCTGCCATGCAATTTCTCTGATGATATATGTCAGTTCAGCATAGTGGAACCACCTTTCAGAGTGACATTGTCACACATGTTGGTCAAAGAAATTAACATTCCCATCTGGATCGACGCTTTTGGCAGGAACACCAAGCACTAATGTACTAATACCACATGACTCTTCCATCCTAAAACAGAATATGTTCATAATTTTGTGTCAATATGCAGTGAAACTGTTGGCTTTCCACTTTCTTTTTTTTCACAGAATCATCCATTGACCTACACCTGGCATTCCCTGTCACGGAAAGGAAGGCAAAATTTCACATGTCTTCACAGGGCTGTGTGTCTGCTAGTCTATTCTGTTCTTGTGGAAAACATGAGCTAACACAAAATCAATAATTATTTTTAGATAAAATATGTTCCAACACTACAAAAAAAAAAAAAAGCCTGTGCATTGGAACCCCTGTAGATACTCTTGTTGGGAAAAGGCAGGGTTCTGGAGAGACCCCCGCATAATTCCAAGTGACTGTTGCCTGTAGGAAGAACCAGTCTTCCTGAGGTTCATTTTTCTGGGGGACTTGCAGACATTTCACCTAGAAGATTAGGGACTCATTTATCTTTCTCTCACGAAAGCAACATCTGCTAGTAATGAGAAGACTAAAAAAAAAAACAAAAACCACCACCAACAACAAAAACCTGTTGCCTTCTAGTGGATTCTGACTCATAGGAACTCTATAGGACAGAGTAGAACTGCCCCATAGGGTTTCCAATGAGCAGCTGGTGGATTCAAACTGTCGACCTTTTGGTTTACAGCTGTTATAGGTTGAATTGTGTCCCCCCAAAATACTTGTCAATTTAGTGAGGCCATGATTCCCAGTATTGTATGATTGTCCACCACTTTGTCATCTGATGTGATTTTCTTATGTGTTGTAAATCCTACTTCTATGATGTTAATGAGCCAGGATTACAGGCAGTTATGTTAATGAGGTAGGACTCAATCTACAAGATTAGGTTTTGTCTTAAATCAATCTCTTTTGGGATACAAAAGAGAGAAGCGAGTAGAGAGATGGGGATCTCAGACTACCAAGAAACAAGAGCCAGAAGAGTGCACCCTTTGACCAGAGTTCCCTGCACTGAGAATTTCCTCAGCTGGGGAAGACTGATGACAAGGGCCTTCCCCTGAAGCTGCCACACTGAATTTGAACTTCTAGCCTCTTAGACTGTGAGAGAATAACGTTCTCTGTTAAAGCCATCACTTGTTGTATTTCTGTTATAGCAGCACTAGATAATTAAGACAGACAACAGCCAAGCTCTTAAGCTACTGCGCCACCAGGGTTGTATTTATGAACACTTGCCTTGTATGTATCTGCCTCTTGTTCTAATTTCAATTTTGTTGATCGTGGTGGACTTGAGCTGGCACTTAAAACACTGTCATAGCTCAAGGACTTTAGCCTTCACTCTCTTGGTGGTGGTAAAAAGATTTGTGACAGATGAATAATTGATAGCAAAGTAACGGATGCTTCATAAACAATGCTGTCTGCTGAAAATCTGGGAAAGCCCAAGCACCAGAGTGACAGATGACATGAAGAAACCTGTCTAACAATGGTGTGAGATCTTACTGTTCTTTCTCAACCGGAGTCCAGAAAGGAAAATGTTAATACTGAAAACATGAGAGGATGGAACTGAAGAAAAAAAAGATTAACAATTAACTCAAGTCAACTTAAATGCCAAGAGAATCATTTCTATTCCCCAAATATTTTATGATGAATAGAAACTCCTGATAGGGGACAAATAATATATTTTAAAGTGCCTGGCACATAGTATTTGCTATTTGCTTAGTAAATAATAGTTTTCTTCTTTATTATATCATATTCTGTTTGCTTAACTCCAAGCATGGCAGTGTTTTTTAGTGCTTTCTATATGCATAACACCTGCGGGAAACTGAAGTGAATGAAGCAGTCTCTCACTTCACAGAACTTACTGTCTACTGGAAGATGTCCAAATGCAAACATGTTTGAAGATGGAGTAAAAGAAGTGCTAAGGATAGGTTTGGCAATGCAGTGTTAAAAGCCTAGGTATATGTGGTTAACTTGATGCAGAGAATTGGAAAGGCATTGCAAGAGAGATGCTATTGGCGGTGAGTTATGCAGAATGCAAAGATTGTGAGAAGCAGGAAGGTTGATAGAACAATGTGAATAAAAGCCTAAATAATGGTCGTAAAATTTGGGGTGTTTCATATAAGGTTCCTTGAGTAGTGAAGGAGGTTGGAGTACCTGACCAAAAAAAAAAAAGAGAGAGAAGGGAGGATGTTTATAGCATTACGTAACCCTGGAATTGTAGACAAGGACTAGATCATGGAAGATAAGTAGTGCTGAGCTATCAAGTTCCAATTTTATTCTTGATCTAAATGGGTGAGGGACCAAGGAGACCTAGTGGCACAGTGATTAAGCACTTGGCTGCTAACCAGAAGGTCAACGGTTCTAACCAACTAGCTGCTCCATGGGAGAAAGATGTGGTGGTCTGCTTCCATAAAGATTACAGCCTTTGAAACCATATGGGATAGTTCTACCCTGTCCTATAGGGTTGCTATGAGTTGGAATCAACTAGAAGGCAATGGGTATGTATTTTGGGGAAGAGGGGTGTAGTATAAGAGATTTTATTTTTGTTTTTGTTTGTCCATTTACAAGGGAAGTAAAATCAGTTTGGGCTCAAACATCCCAACAATCATGAGGATGGCACAGGATTGGGCAATGTTTTGTTCTGTTGTACATAAGATCAACATGAGTCTATGGCATCCAACAACAACTTCAGTTTGAGACAGAAAACATTATATTCCAAGATTGGCCACAAAAAAGTACACACACACACACACACGCAAACACACACAAGTACAAACAGATTAGCTAGGTATACCCACTAAATTAATTAATAGTGCTACAATTTACTGGTAGCACATATGTGTTTACTTTCCCAACCTGAGTGGCCCTAGCTACATGTTTCCAAACTGAGACCTCCAGACAGTGATACGTAAGCTGTCAATGAGAGAAGTTTGCTGAGTGAATTGAAGAGTATAATTTGTGGTAAGCTTTTAGCTCTGTGGCAGAAAAAAATCAAGTATTATGGAATAGATCAACAAAGAACCATTATTAGCAAAAAGACACAATGGGAAGTAGAAAACAGGGTCAAGGCACAGGCTTCATAGGAAGGTGGTGGTGCAATGAACACTTGGTACTTAGAACCTTCACAGTTCACTGGACATGTGTGTGAAAGATTCCTTCCAGTCTTTTCAAAACATTCACAGTTGGGAATGGGCCTCCTCAAGTCTTACAAAGGGTGATTTTGGTAGGTTCAGTGACTCAAAGGAAGTAACATCCATGGAAACAGCAGTCAAGAAATCAAACTATGTATAGCATTGGTCTAATCTGATGCAAAAAACCTCTTTAAGGTATTAAAAAGCAGAGGTATCACTTTGATGACTAAGGTGCTCCTGACCCAAGCCATGGTATTTTCAATCACCTCATATGCAC
>NW_004444086.1:6541355-6542171 GCF_000243295.1 Trichechus manatus latirostris
AAAAATAGTAGAGATAAAGACAATATATGCTCTCAACAATGTTCATCATAGCATCACTTATTAATTAACTGAACAAAACAACTATTTGTTAAGCACCTGCATTGTGCTGGGTATTCTTCTTGGAGCTGGAGATACATAGTGACCAAAACAGACAAAAATCAGTTTTTTTAATAGACCTTGCATTTTTGCCAGAGAGTCTAACAGTGATTAGTGCTAACGCAGAGTGTTACGGAGGGAGTTATTTTAGATGTCAAGGAAGATCTTTCCAAAGAGGTGATGCTTGAGCTGAGATTGAATGAAATGAGGAAATGAGTCATAAAAATCTGGGGAAAGAGCTTTTATAATTGCAAAAATCTGTACACAATGCCAATACCAGCAATAATAACATGGTAAAAATAAAACTTGGCACAGCCACATCATCTTGGTTTGCCCAGGAAAGCTGTGATTTACAACTATTGGCTCAGGATAAATATAATAGCATCCTATTTTAGTTTCATAAATGGCCTAGTGTGAAAAATGCATTGTATGGTCTCTCCTCATGCAATAGAAGCATGAGTAACCATTAGGAAACTCTTTTTTTTATGACATTTTCTTACCCGTGGTATCCTTGGCTTCCCCCTCCATGGTATAAATCTAAGCTTTTACCAAGGTTCAGACCACATTCTCTTCATTTGCAACACGCTCTCCATTTATGACTTTATTCACTTATTTTGGCTTGAAAACTAGTATTTTATTCATATTAAAGTCGCAACAATTTCATTGAACACTCAGTCACTCTGACAAGTGTTCTCAGCATAGAGATGCATCAAAGAAAAA
>NW_004444086.1:6543017-6544852 GCF_000243295.1 Trichechus manatus latirostris
TTCCTCACCCCCTTGCTCCTGGCAACCATAATCAAATTTCTATCTCTATGGATTTGCCTGATCTGGACATTTTATAGAAATAGTAATACACATTTTGTGTTTGCTTCTTTCTTTTAGTATAATCTACTCAGGGTTCATCCATGTTGTAAAATCTATTAAGACTTTCTGCTGCTGAATCGTATTCCATTGTATAGATGGATGCACCACTTTTGTTTATTTATTCTTCAGGTGGTTAACATTTGACTTGTTTCCAGGTGTTGAATACAAATAATGCTGCTATGAACATTTATATACAAAGCTTTTTTTTTTTTGCATGTGTTTGTGTGTGTGTGTGTGTGTGTAGATATACTTGTTCAATTTTCTTAGGTGTCTACCTCCAAGTATACTTGCTAGTTCATACGAACACTTAATGTTTAACTTTTTGTACAACCTGTTGTTGACTTGGATCATGCTTATTCTTTAATTGTTCCATTGAATACTTGCATCTCAATGTAGAACATTACAATTATCTTATAATTAAAGTAATCCTCTCTGAACACATATTCTGTTTTAGAACCAAACCAAACCCATTGCCGTTGAGTGGATTCCAAAGTATAGTGCCCCGATAGGACAGAGTAGAACTGCCCCTTAGGGTTTCCAAGGAGTAGCTGGTGGATTTGAACTGCTGACATTTTGGATAGCAGCCATGCTCTTAACCACTATGCCACCAGGGCTCTACTACCCAGTTCCTGATTTTTTTTTACTTATTTGTTTGTCTTTATTTTCCCCAAATAGAATGAAAGATTCCGAAAGTCAGGTCAGTATTTAGTATTAGCTTTCGTAGTATTTATCAATCACTGTATTTTAATGCTTGACATAAAACACATAATAAATACTTGTTGAATGAAAGAATTGATCACTTTTATTGCTGATATTATGATTTTCACCTTGTTGTTTTATCTATTACAGATATTTAAAAATGAAAATGTTGCTACCCAAAATATTAGCACTTTTTCTAACAGATCTGCCATGAGAGGACATGGGCAACCTATCCCTTTAATCTTATTCCCTTTCTTTGTCTACCTCACTAAAATTCCTAATGACTTAGAAAAGGGCAAAAGTCAGACATCAAGAGGGAGATGAGGCAGGAAAAGACTGAATAATTCACAGCATGGATATTCAAAGCGTGAATGATGTAGAGTGGCTATGGGTAAAGTCAAAGGAAAGGAATAGCAGCTATTTATAATAACTGTCCCTTTGAATGGATTTATTTTAGGTACCTCTGGTGCTATTCTCCAGAGATCAGCTGACAGTCTGGAGTTCCCGAAGATTAGAAGACACAATTCTTATCTGGGTCAAGAGGCACAGCAGCCAACAGCAGATGTCTGTAGTTTGCTTAGCCTTCAAAATGGCTGAAATTGAAGTCTTCTGTATTCATGCAGCCAGATACACTGTCAAAATTCCCAGTGTCTGATTTTTCCCTAAATGAAAATTATGACTTTAAAAGTCAGAAACAGTATTCATACGAGAACTCAGAAATAAAGGCGTTATCTGAGTCCTAAAATCTGATATAAGGGAAGATTGATGACAAGGACCTTCCCCAGAGCTGACAAAGAGAGAAGGCCTTCCCCTGGAGCTGGAACCCTGAATTCGGACTTCTAGCCTTCTAGACTGTGACAGGATACATTTCTCTTTGTTAAAGCGTTCACTTGTGGTATTTCTGTTATAGCAGCACTAGATAACTAAGATAGTACCCCATAAATATTATAGGATTTTTAATTTCATGTGGTAAATGTCTGCTTAATTATAATTCACACCGGTACATTGCTACCCTATATCTTTTTTTATTTTTTTTT
>NW_004444086.1:6545824-6548724 GCF_000243295.1 Trichechus manatus latirostris
GGAAGGCAAGCTCCCTGTGGATGTACTGCTGCAAAAGCTTTTGAATGATCTTAAGCAAAATTTTACTTGCAAGTAATATTAACGATATTGTTTAATAATTTCCACATTCTGTTGGATCACCTTTCTTAGGAATAGGCATAAACATGGATCTCTTCCAATTGGTTGGCCAGGTAGCTGTCTTCCAAATTTCTTAGCATAGACAAATGAGCACCTCCAGTGCTGCATCTATTTGTTGAAACATCTCAATTGTGTTTCCCTCAATTCCTGGAGCTTTGTTTTTCACGTATGCCTTCAGTGCAGCTTGGACTTCTTCCTTCAGTACCATAGGTTCCTCATCATATGCTACTTCCTGAAATTTTTGAATGTCAACTAATTATTTCTCCTACAATGACTCTGTGTATTCCTTCCACATTCTTTTGACTCTTCCTGCATTGTTCAGTATTTTGCCTATCGAATCCTTCAATATTGCAACTTAAGACTTGATTTTTTTATTCAATTCTTTCAATTTGGGTAATGGCGAGTGTATTCTTCACTTTCGGTTTTCTAACACCAGATGTTTGCACATGTCATTGTAATACTTTCTCTTTTTGAGTCTCTGTTTGAAATCTTCTGTTCAGCTCTGTCATGTCATCATTTTTTCCAATAGCTTTAGCTATTGGATGTTCAAGAGCAAATTTCAGAGTCTCTTCTGACATCCATTTTGATCTTTTGTTTCTTTCCTGTCTTTTTAATGACCTCTTACTTTCTTCATGTATGATATCCTTGATGTCATTCCACAACTCTTCTGGTCATTAGTGTTTAATGCATCAAATCTATTTCTGAAATGGTCTCTAAATTCAGGTGAGATATAGTCAAGGTTGTACTTTTGCTCTTGTGGACTTGTTTCAATTTTCTTCAGCTTCAACTTGAAATTGCATAAGAGCTATTGATAGTCTGTTCCACAGTCAGCTCCTGGCTTTTTTTTTGTCTGATAATATTGAGCTTTTCCACCATCTCTTTCCAGAGATGTAGTCAATTGATTCCTGTGTATTCCATCTGGCAAGGTCCATGTGTTTAGTCACCATATATGTTGTTGAAAATAGGTATTTGCAATGAAGAAGGCATTGGTCTTGCAAAATTGTATTACTCAGTCTCTGACATCATTTCTATCACCAAGGTAGCATTTTCCAACTACCAATCCTTCTTCTTCATTACCAACTTTTGCATTGCAATCAACAGTAATTATCAGTGCATCTTGATGGCATGTTTGATCAATTTTAGACTAGAGAGGTTGGTGAAAATTGTCAATTTCTTCATCTTTAGCCTTAATAGTTGCTGCATAAATTTGAATTTTAGTCATATTAACTGATCTTCCTTGTAGGCATGTGGATATTATTCTATCACTGACAGCCTTGTACTTCAGGATAGATCTTGAAATGTTCTTTCTGATGATGAATGCAATGCCATTCCTCTTCAATTTGTCATTCCTGGCATAGTAGAGAATATGACTGTCTGATTCAAAATGGCCAGTATCAATCCATTTCAGCTCACTAATGCTAGGATTTTGATGTTTGTGCCTTTTATTCCATTTTTGAAGATTTCCAATTTTCCTGGATTCATACTCCATACATTCCATGTTCTGATTATTAATGGATATTTGCAGGTGTTTCTTCTCATTTTGAGTCATGCCACATCAGCAAATTTAGGTCCCAAAAGCTTGACTCCATCCACATCATTAAGGTCGACTCTACTTTGAGGAGGCAGCTCTTCCCCAGTCGTCTTTTGAGTGCATTCCAACCAGAGGGTGTCATCTTCCAGCACTATATCAGTTAATGCTCTACTGCTATTCATAAGGTTTTCACTGGCTAAGTTTTTTCAGAAGTAGACTGCCAGGTCCTTCTTCCTAGTCTGTCTCAGTCTGGAAGCTCACTGAAATCTGTCCACCATGGGTAACCCTGCTAGTATTTAAATACTGGTGGCATAGCTTCCAGTATCACAATAACACACAGACTCCCATAGTATGACAAACTGACAGACAGGTAAGGGTTGTTGTTGGTAAGTTGTTGCATTTCTGGCATTTCCCTGTGTACTGCTGCAACCATTTTTGAATTATTTTCAGTGTGATTTTACTTCCATGTGATATTAAAGATACTGTTAGATTTCTTCATTCCATTGGATCACCTTTCTTGGAATGGGCACAAATATGGATCTCTTCCAGTCGGTTGGTGAGGTAGCTGTCTTCCAAATTTCTTGGCATAGACAAGTGAGCTCTTCCAGCATTACATCCCTTTTTGGAACTTCTCAATTTGTATTTCTTTAATTCCTGGAGTCTTGCTTTGTCACCAGTGTCTTCAGTGTAGCTTGCACTTCTTCCTTCAGTACCATTGGTTCTTGATCATATACTACCTCCTGAAATGGTTAAACATTGACCAATTCTTTTTGGTATAGTACGATTCCAGCGTCCTTCAATATTTTGCCGGTAGAATTCTTCAATATTGCAATGTGAGGCTTGATTTTTTTCTTTAGTTCTTTCAGCTTAAGAAATGCTGAACATGTTCTACTTTTTGGTTTTCTAACTCTACGTCCTTTGAGCATTTCATTATAATACTTTACTTTGACTTCTGGAGATGCCCTTTGAAATCTTCCATTCAGGTCTTTTATATCATCATTTCTTCCTTTTGCTTTAGCTTCTCAATATTCAACAGCACGTTTGAGAATCTCGTCTGACATCCATTTTGGTCTTTTTTTTCTTTCCTTTCTGTATTTTTAATGACCTTTTGTTTTCCTCGTGTATGATGTCCTTGATGTCATCCCACAACTCGTCTGGTTTTAGGTCATTAGTGTTCAATGCTTCAGATCTATTCTTAGATGGTCTCTAAATTCAGGTAGAATACACTCAAGAGTGACTTCTGAAAAAATAG
>NW_004444086.1:6579389-6580992 GCF_000243295.1 Trichechus manatus latirostris
ATATTTTCATAAAGTGTATATAACTTAATACTGAAACTCTACAGAGAAGGTAAAAAAACAGGAAAATATCAATTTACTTAATAATAAATCTCAAGTTATTTTTGAGCACTTACTGTTGCCATGTATAGTTTTAAGTGCTGGTATTTTAGGAGAAAACAAAAGAGATAAATTAAATCTGTCCTCATGGAGCTTTTATTGTAGCTGGAGGAGCCAGACAAAAATAAATTAATTTAAAAATAAACAAAACAAATTGATACTAAAATCATAAATACAATTTTAGCAAGCATATTTTAAGAACATATTAAAAGAATCCCAACCTACCTATTGCCATCAAGTCAAATCTGACTGATATCAATCCTATAAGACAGAGTAGAACTGTCCCATAGGGTTTCCAAGAAGTGGTTAGTGGATTTGAACTGTCAGACTTTTGATTAGCAGTCGATCTCTTAACCATTGCTCCACCAGGTCTCCATTAAAAAAATAGTAGACCCTAAATACATAGTATTCAGAAAGATAAGAATGATTCAAAATTAAGAAATAGTTTAAGTCCTTGTATTACTAGATCTTAGGAAAATGACTATATATATACATAAATGTAGCCTTTTTAAAATTCAACTTCTATCACTGTTTTAAAAAATCAACAAAACAGGAACATAAAAAATCCAAACATAATAAACATATACTAATCTCCACCTCAGAGTTAATGTACACAAAAGAAAAAAAAAAGTATGCTCACTAAAAACAGGAACAAGGATGCACACTGTCATAGATTGAATTGTGTCCAACAATATCTGTCAATTTGGCTAGGTCAAGATTCCCAGTATTGTATGATTATCTACCATTTTGTCATCTGATGTGATTTCCCTACGTGTTGTAAATCCTATGACTATGGGGTAATGAGACGGATTAGTGTCAGTTATATTGATGAGATCTTAGATAGTATCTTAAGCCAATATCTTTCAAGATATGAAAGAGAGACGCTAGCAGAGAGACAGGGGGACCTCATACCACCAAGAAAGCAGCACCAGGAGCGGAGCACATCCTTTGGACCGGAGGTTCCTGCTAGGAGAAGTTT
Organism: Trichechus manatus latirostris; assembly: GCF_000243295.1. Classification (NCBI taxonomy): domain Eukaryota; kingdom Metazoa; phylum Chordata; class Mammalia; order Sirenia; family Trichechidae; genus Trichechus; species Trichechus manatus. Next base: position 6,580,465 of record NW_004444086.1, read on the forward strand.
CTTGACCAGGGGAAGATTAATGGACCTTCCTCCAGAGCTGACAGAGAGAGAAAGCCTTCCCCCCGGAGCTGACATCCTGAATTTGGACTTCTAGCCTGCTACTTTCAAAAGAGATTGACTGAAGACACACCATACATTAATCCTGTCTCATTAACACATAAAATATAACCTATTTCCAAATGGAGTTATAACTACAAGCATAGAGGTTAGGATTTACAACACATATTTTGGAGGGACACAATTCAATCCATAACAATCCCCCAGATAGGATCAGACACAAGTTCATTTGATTTACCAAATCTATGTTTTTAGTACCTAATGTACCCCATCAGATGGAATAGACAGGAAGCAAATCAACAACATCTGTTGAAAGAGAATATGGAGAAGTTCAAAAATAGATTTGACACGTTGAACACTAATGACCAAAGACAAGATAAGTTGTGGAATGACATCAAGGACATCATACATGAAGAAAGCAAGAGGTCATTAAAAAGACAGGACAAAAAGAAACGATCAAAATGAATGTCA
>NW_004444086.1:6581244-6582496 GCF_000243295.1 Trichechus manatus latirostris
TGGCATTTCTCAAGCTAAAAGAACTGAAGAAAAAATTCAAGCCTCGAGTTGCAGTATTGAAGGACTCTACAGGAAAATATTAAATAGTGCAGGCAGCATTAAAAGAAGATGGAAGGAATACACAGAGTCACTATACCAAAAAGAATTGATTGACATTCAACAATTTTAGGAGGTAGCATATGGTCAGGAACTGATGGTAGTGAAGGAAGAAGTCCCAGCTGCACTGAAGGCATAGGCAAAAAACAAGGCTCCAGGAACTGAGGGAATACCAACTGAAATGTTTCAACAAACGGATACAGCCCTGGAAGTGGTCACTTGTCTATGCCAAGAAATTTGGAAGACAGCTACTTGGCCAACAGACTGGAAGAGAGCCATATTTATGCCTATTCCCAAGAAAGGTGATCCAACAGAATTTGGAAATTATCAAACAATATCGTTAATAACACACACAAGTAAAATTTTGTCGAAAATCATTCAAAAGCGGCTGCAGCTGTATATCCACAGGGAACTGCCAGAAATTCAAGTTGGATTCAGAAGAGGATGTGGAACTAGGGATATTATTGCTGAGTTCAGATGGATCCTGGCTGAAAGCAGAGAGTACTAGAAGATGTTTACCTGTGTTTTAATGACTATGCAAAGGTATTCGACTGTGTGGATCATAACAAGTTACAGATAACATTGCAGAGAATGAGATTTCCAGAACAGTTAATTAAGCTCATGAGGAACCTGTTCATAGATCAAGAGGCAATCATTCAAACAGAGCAAGGGGATACTCTGTGGTTTAAAGTCAAGAAAGGTGAGTGTTGGGACTGTATCCTTTCATCATACTTATTTCATATGTATGCTGAACAAATAATCCTAGAAGCTGTACTATATGAAGAAGAATGGGGTGTCAGGAATGCAGGAAAACTCATTAACAACCTGCAATATGCAGATGACATAACCTTGCTTGCTGACAGTGAAGAGGACTTGAAGCAGGATGAAGATCAAAGACCATAGTCTTCAGTATGGACTACACCTTAACATAAAGAAAACAGAAATACTCATAACTGGATCAATAAGGAGTATCATGACAAAAGGAGAACAGATTGAAGTTGTCTAGGATTTCATTTTGCTTGGATCCACAATTAACACATTTGGAAGCAGCAGTCAAGAAATCAAAAGATGCACTGCATTGGGCAAATCTGCTGCTAAAGACCTCTTTAAAGTGTTGAAAAGCAAAGATGTCACCTTGAAGACTAAGGTGTGCCTG
>NW_004444086.1:6582596-6584379 GCF_000243295.1 Trichechus manatus latirostris
CTTGGATCCACAATTAACACATTTGGAAGCAGCAGTCAAGAAATCAAAAGATGCACTGCATTGGGCAAATCTGCTGCTAAAGACCTCTTTAAAGTGTTGAAAAGCAAAGATGTCACCTTGAAGACTAAGGTGTGCCTGACCCAAGCCATGGTGTTTTCAATTGCATCATATGCATGGGAAAGCTGAAAGATGAATAAGGAATATCAAGGAAGAATTGATGCCTTTGAATTGTGATGTTGGTGAAGAATATTGAATATACCATAGACTGCCAAAAGAATGAACAATCTGTCTTAGAATAAGTACAACCAGAATGCTCCTTAAAAGCAAGGAAGGAGAGACTATGTCTCACATACTTTGGACATTTTATTAGGAGGGATCAGTCCCTGGAGAAAGACATGATGCTTGATAATGCTTAGAGGGTCAGTGAAAAAGGAAGACCCTCAACGAGACAGATTGACACAGGGGCTGCAACAATGGACTCAAGCATAACAACAATCATGAGGATGGTGCAAGACCAAACAGTGTTTCATTCTGTTATACATAGGGTTGCTATGAGTCAGAACCGACTCGATGGCTTTGAAGAACAGCAATATGCTGAGCAAATACTCAGAGAAGCTGGACAATATGAAGAAGAACAGGGTTTCAGGATTGTAGAACGACTCATTAACAGCCTGTGATATGCAGATGACACAACCATGCTTGCAGAAATGAAGAGCACTTGAAGCACTTACTGATGAAGAAGAAATTTACAGCCTTCAGTATGGATTACACATCTACATAAAGAAAACAAAAATCCCCACAACTGGACCAATAAGGAACATCATGATAAATGGAGAAAATATTGAAGCTGTCAGGGATTTCCTTTTACTTGGATCCACAATTAACACCATGGAAGCAACAGTCAAGAAATCAAATGACATATTTCAATGGGCAAATCTGCTGCAAAAGACCTCTTTAAAGTGTTAAAAAGCAAATGTATCTCTTTGAGGACTGAGGTGCGTCTGACGCAATCCATGGTATTTTCAGTCTCCTCATATGAATGTGAAAGCTGGACAATGAATAAGGAAGACTGAAGAAGAATTGATGCCCTTGAATTATTGTGCTGGTGAAGAATATTGACTATATCATGGACTGCCAGAAGAATGAACAAATCTATCTTGGAAGAAGTACAGCCAGAATGTTCCATATAAGCGAGGATGGCGAGGCTTCATCTCATGTACTGCAAACATGTTATCAGAAGGGATGAGTCCCTGGAGAAGGGCATCATGCTTGGTAAAGTAGAGGGTCAATGAAAAAGAGGGAGATGCTCAACAACATGGATTGACACAATGTCTGCAATAATGGCCTTAAATTATAGTAAGGATTGTGAGGATGATGCAGGACAGGGCATGTTTCCTTCTGTTATGCTTAAGGTAGCTATGATTCAGATCCAATTCAAGGACACCTAACAGCAACATATTTTTATTGTTTTGTTAGCTGCCATCAATTTAGCCCTCAACTCATGGAGTACCCATGCCCAACAGAAGGAAATATTACCACTCTTGCACCATCCCCACAATCGTATGTGGATCAAACCCTTGAGATTTCAGTATCTAAATATCTAGATTTTAATATCTAGAATTTCAATATCTAATTTTTGGAAGTAAATCTCCAGGCCTGTCTTCATCATGCACCTTAGGCAAGAATCTCTGCTGAAACCTGTTCAAAATCATAGCCACACACAAGCCCCCATGGACAGATGAGTAGTAGCTGAGTATGAGGTATATTGGCCTGGAACTGAACC
>NW_004444086.1:6584479-6585980 GCF_000243295.1 Trichechus manatus latirostris
TTGTTTTGTTAGCTGCCATCAATTTAGCCCTCAACTCATGGAGTACCCATGCCCAACAGAAGGAAATATTACCACTCTTGCACCATCCCCACAATCGTATGTGGATCAAACCCTTGAGATTTCAGTATCTAAATATCTAGATTTTAATATCTAGAATTTCAATATCTAATTTTTGGAAGTAAATCTCCAGGCCTGTCTTCATCATGCACCTTAGGCAAGAATCTCTGCTGAAACCTGTTCAAAATCATAGCCACACACAAGCCCCCATGGACAGATGAGTAGTAGCTGAGTATGAGGTATATTGGCCTGGAACTGAACCCTGGTCTCTAGCATGGAAGGCAAGATTTCTATGAACCTCCAATGACCTTACCAAATCTATGTGGTTGTTGTTAGGTGCCGCTGAGTCCGTTCCAACTCATACTAACCCCATGTATAACAGAATAAAACATTGCCTGGTCTTGTGCCATCCTTACAATAGTAGGTACTTGGAACCCATTCTTGCAGCCACTGTGTCAACCTATCTCATTGAGATTCTTCCTCTTTTTCATTGACCCTCTACTTTACCAAGCATGCTATCCTCCTCCAGGGATTGGTCTATAGGGTGTTCTTTTTGTTATGCTGGTGTTCCCCGCAGCCTAGCAAGGCACCTGGGACTGCAGGATCTCTGGGGCACTTCCTGACTCTCTCTTTCTATCAATTGTGTTTTGGAAAGAGCTGCTCAACTGAATAGTAAGCTGCTTATTTAATAGTCTTTATTTTTCTAAGAGTACACAGTAAACTAAAATGACTTTTTAGTAAGATAGTCCCTGTTGCCATAAAATTGGGTATTTAGGGGATTTTTCAGAATATGCATTCACTATAAATGATAGAGCAGAACAGCTATTATAATACGTATTAGCTGTATGGAAAAATATGCATTTGCACAAATGAGAGTTTACAAGCCTAGGATTAGAAATGGGTCTAAGGTACATATTATTCATTATGAAGTCCCTGAAGCAGCTTTGGCTGGGCCCGCATTTAATTTGAAATCAGTGACATGACTTTTTTTTTTCCACCTAGAAAACATGCTGTTACTTGCCAAATACAGTCTGAAAAGTTAGAGTATTTTTTTCTCTTTATCTTTTACAGAAAGATATTTCAATAATTGATGTTAAGGATTTTCATGATCCAGGAGCAAAAAAAAAAACCGGCATGAATCACCTTTTAATTTATAAGAATTAAAGAGCAAAGTGAACAGTATAGTAACTCCATTCAGAAGTGCAGGGATTTAGTTATTTTTGGAAAGACAAGGAAAATAATTACAGTGTGGTAAAATCATAGAACTGTAAGAAATCTGTAACAATTCCCCTCTTTAGACCTTTTCCCAGTTTCAGAAATAAAAACAATCATTAAACTAAGGAACATTCATAGGATAAAATTGTTCAAATTAGTATACCTGGGTTTGACATTAGTATCTACAAAAATCCGACGTTTTTGTCAATTTGCAATCCATCAGACAGGG
>NW_004444086.1:6587894-6589032 GCF_000243295.1 Trichechus manatus latirostris
AAAAAAAAAAAAAAAAACACTCTACATATTTCCTTCTCAAAAGATATGATTTACTGTCTTTTTGCTTATCTACTCTCCACATCCCTAGAATCTAAGAATGCCTGATTGGGAGATATCCTTCACAGTACCCTTCACAGTACCCTTATCCCGTGTTAAAGAAGCATTTGCTCCATAGATCTATTGATAGATACACAGATAGATCTGATAGATATATACACATATATACATACGTGTACTTCTAAATCTATACTTACATATATATGTATTTCTAACCTATCTACTAATACAAGTTATATGTTATATAATTTCATATGTTTGTATACTTTTGAGTATAAAAGGAGACTTGGTGGTGCAATCGTCAAGTGCTCAGCTACTAACTGAAAGGTCAGAGGTTCAACCTCCCAGCCACTCCACAGTAGAAAGATATGGTATATTGTTTCCATAAACGTTTACAGCCTTGGAAACCCTATGGGATGGTTCTACTCTGTCCTATAGGTCACTAGAATTTGGAATCAAACTGACAGCAATGTGTTTGGGTGTACGCATATATACATGAGTAAAATTATATACACATAATTATATACATATACATATATACATATACACACAGACACACACACATATATATTATATATGTACGTATATAATATATATGTTGCTGTTCAACTATTTCAGGAGGTATCATATGATCAAGAACCAAAGGTAGTGAAGGAAGAGGTACAAGCTGCACTGAAGGCATTGGGGAAAAGCAAGGCTCCAGGAATTGACCGAATACCAACTGAGATGTTTCAACAAACACATGCAGCACTGCAAGTGCTCACTTGTCTATGCCAAGAAATTTGTGAAACAGCTACCTGGACAAATGACTGGAAAAAATCCATATTTATGTCTATTCCAAAAAAAGGTGATCCAACCAAATGTGAAAATTATCAAGCAGTATCATTAATACCGCACGCAAAGTAAAATTTTGCTGAAGATCATTCAAAAGTGGCTGCAGTAGGGAACTGCCAGAAATTCAAGACGGATTCAGAAGTGGATGTGGAACCAGGGATATCATTGCTGATGTCAGATGGTTTCTGGCTGAAAGCAGAGAATACCAGAAATATGTTTACCTCTGTTTTATTGACTATGCAAAGGC
>NW_004444086.1:6591328-6592190 GCF_000243295.1 Trichechus manatus latirostris
CATACGGGCCAGCTCCCTGACTGCCATTTGTTGGCTGCTGGTGTTGCTTTTTTCCGCTTCTTTTGATTTCTTCCATACCTCTCACCACCTTTCCCTCCTTTCTCTCAAATACCTGGCTCCGTGTGCCATCTTTGCTTCTTCCTGAAAGGCTGGGAAATACCACTCGACTGTGAAACTGCTTCCTGGCTCATGCCACCAAACTGGTGGGATACCCGGGGCTTTTGGTTTGTTTGTTTTGATTTGTTTTCTTTTTTTTTTTTTCCTCAGCTTGGGAGCCCTTTCTAGCTGGGCAGTACAGTGCAGCATGGAAGCTACTCCCTTACTCTGTTGCAGATGCACAGTGGGATCCCTGGAGGCATTTCCTTTTTCTTTTTTTTTTTTGATGGTTCTTTTTTTGGTCCTTTGTTTTGTTTTTATTTCTCTCTTTTTCCATTTTTGTCTTTATTTCTCAGTTTCTCATCTCTCTATACCTACCTTCTCTTTCTGTCTCCTGAATAACTGGCACTACATGAAACCTCTACCCCTTCTAGCCAGACTGTACTTCTAGACCTGGGAGCAATTTCCCCAGTCCTCACGGCTGCACCAGTGGGATCCCTATGGGATTTGCTTTTCTTTTTTCTTTTTCTAATTTTTATTTATTCATTTTTTTCTTTTACCCGTTTTTCTTTTTGTTTTTCTCATTTTCTCAGTCTCTCCTCTCTCCACTCCAATGGCAAGCTCCCTTAGCATTCTTTTTTGCTTTTTCTTTCTACATTTTTGGCTCTTATTCATCTCTCTTCTCTCTCCCATACCCATCTTAGGTCCACACATCAAAATCCCCCCCCTCCTCCTTGCCTACCTGCACCATGTGCTGAACATTACA
>NW_004444086.1:6597546-6598718 GCF_000243295.1 Trichechus manatus latirostris
TCTAAGATACTCCACTCGTCTCACCCCTTCTGGAGCAAGGGAGAATGATGAAAACAAGATACAAAGGAAAGATTAGTCCAAAGGACTAATGGACCACAACTATCATGGCCTCCGCCAGACTGAGTCCAGTACAACTAGATAGTGCCCGGCTACCACCACTGACTGCTCTGACCGGGATTACAGCAGAGAGTCCCTAAAAGAGCTAGAGAAAAAGGTAGGACAAAATTCTGACTCACAAAAGAAGAGCAGAGTTGCTGGCCTGACAGAGACTGAAGAAACCCCTAGAGTATGGCCCCTGGACACCCTTTTAGCTCGTAATGAAGTCTCTCCAAGGTTCACCCTTCAGCCAAAGATTAGACAGCCCCATAAAACAAAATGAGACTAATGGGGCACAACAGTCCAGGGAAAAGGACTAGACTGCAGGAGGGCACAGGAAAGCTGGTAATAGGGAACCCAAGGTTGCAAAGTGATAGTTTTGACTTGTCATGGGGTTGTTAACCATTGTCATAAAACAGTATGTGTACTACCTGTTTAATGAGAGTCTATTTGTTCCATAAACCTTCATCTAAAGTACAATTAAAAAAAGAAAAGAAAAAAAATACACAGTGCCTGCAAAAATGGACTCAAACATACCAAGATCATGAAGATGGTGTAGGACTGGACCATGTTTCCTATTGTTTATACATAAGGTCCCCATGACTTGGAGCCAACTTAATGGCAACTAACAAAAATAACATTTTTTAAAGAGGTCTTCTTATCCTCACAGTTTGAGAACAAAAGAGAGTTAAGACAGCATCTAGCTTTTCCATGTCTTTGGAAAGGGTGTAAAATTGAGCTGAGATAGGGTGTCTGGGCCTCTCTGGGGCCTTGTGATGAGGCAAGGAGATTGTGCTGTGAATGCATTCTGAGATCAGAGAAGAGGCAAGAGTAGCAATATCTCAGGTAATGTCTGCATGAACAGATGAAGAAAAGTGAGGACTAGGCAAGACTTCACCACAGTAGGTGCCAACCAATGAAAGATGAAAACTGTAGGCCGTCTGAATACCCTCTTTCATGCCATGTGTTATATGATCCTGCTTGGAAATAATGTTTTCTTTGTTACGTTAATTAGGTAATACCTCAGTAGGATGGGTTCTAAATCTAATCACTTCTGAGTTAATAAAAGAGCAGAA
>NW_004444086.1:6599815-6601614 GCF_000243295.1 Trichechus manatus latirostris
ATCTATTATGGTTGAAGCCTTCTAGAAAGTAGACCTACATGCATGCAGACATGTATGTGCACACACTCACATACACATGCACACACATACACCTGAAGTTTAAGATTCTTAGAAATCAATCCCAATCTCCTCGTATTTCAGAGAAGGGAAACTCAATGCAATAATAATTAAAAAAAAAAAAAAAAAAGACAGAAAGAAAGAAAGAAAAAACAAACCCATTGCCTTCAAGTTGATTCTGACCCATAGTGACCCTATAGGCCAGAGTAGAACCCTGGCCCTGTAGGGTTTCCAAGGAGTGGCTGGTTAATACTATCTGCTGACATTTTGGTTAGCAGGCAAGCTATTAACCACTTCACTACCAGGGCTCCTGGATGCAATAAGGTATTTTAATTGTTGGAGAATATCAAGTGCATCTGTCCCAGGGTTAGATTCAAGTCTCCCATCACTTGATCCATAGTTCACTTTCCCCTGGCACATGGATGGATTTCAGAGAAAGAGCTAACGCAGGATCTTGGCAATCAAGAATGATTTTTTCCTGCTACAGTAAGATAGACACATGAGAGATAGCAACATTTTCCAACATACTTAGATACATTTAGAATCCATTTGCATAAGCTTCAAAATGATATGGTCATTGTGTACTCTGTATAAATTATAAATAGTAAATGAAGACGTTGGAAGAATGCCAATGCTTCCAAATCAGTACTACTTAGCCCATTAGAACCCGTGCCCCATACCTTTGCTTTTCAAAAATGCTAAATTATAAATATTGCAAAATTTGTCTGTGGCTTACAATGGACACAAGCTTACAAGGTCTCTTAGTTAAACTGCAAAGTAGCTTTTATGATTCTTTTTATAGATGTAGAAAGAGAGGTCTAATGCAGTAAAATCATAAGCTAGTAAGTGGCAGAGCCTAGACTTGAATCTAAGTTTAGTGATTTTAACAGTTTTGTTGGTCCTGGCTCCGCAGCAGTTGTCTTATGTCTGAGAAGCTTTCAACAGGCTCTCAAGGAATCCTGTGAATACAGTTAATCAGTTTCCTCTGATGACACTGCATGAGCATACGATTTGGGTTCTGAAATTTTAGTTTCACCGCTTGCTGTCTATGTGACCATGGCAAGATACCTACCCTTCCTCCCAAAATTTAATTCAGCATTTAATTACTCAGGTTTTATGTGCTTATTCTGTACTAGACACCACTATGTGCTAAAAATATGGATCTAGAAAGAGAGAATGATCAAACGGGCCTGTCTTCCAAAAGGTCTTTGTTTTCTAATGGGTGGTTGTTGTTGTTGTTGTTAGGCGATTTTGAGTCGGTTCTGACACATAGCAACCCAATGTACAACAGAAGGAAACACTGCCCAGTCCTGCATCATCATCACAATTGTTGTCATGCTTGAGTGCACTGTTGCAGCCACTGTGTCAATCCATCTCATTGAAGGTCTTTCTCTTTTTGTCTGACCCTCTACTTTACCAAGCATGATGTCCTTCTCCAGGGACCAATTTGTCCTGATAACATGTCCAAAGTATGTGAGATGTAGTCTCGTCATCCTTGCTTCTAAGGAACATTCTGGTTGTACTTCTTCCAGGACAGATTTGTTCATTCTTTTGGCAGTCCATGGTATGTTCAATATTTAACCACAGTTAAAAGGCATCAATTTTTCTTCGGTCTTCCTTATTCGTTGTCCAGCTTTTGCATGCATATGAGGTGATTGAAAACACTATGGTTTAGGTCAGGCCCATCTTAGTCTTCAAGGTGACATCTTTGCTTTTCAACACTTTGAAGAGGTCTTTTGCAG
>NW_004444086.1:6602874-6616890 GCF_000243295.1 Trichechus manatus latirostris
TTTTACGTCATCATTTCTTCCTTTTGCTTTAGCTACTCGATTTTCATAAGCATGTTTCAGAGTCTCTTTTGACATCCCTTTTGGTCTTTTTTTTCTTGCCTGTCTTTTTAATGATTTTTTGCTTTCTTCATGTTTCTTTCTTCTTTCAATAACTCGTCTGGTTTTCAGTCATTAGTGTTCTATGTGCCAAATCTGTTCTTGAAATGGTCTCTAAATTGATGTCATTAAGGTCTACTCTAATTTGAGGAGGCAGCTCTTCCCTCAAATTTGAATGCCTTCCAACCTGAAGGACTCATAGTCCATCACTATTATCAGAATGTTCTGCTGCTATTCATGAGATTTTCACTGGCTAATTCTTTTCAGAAGTAGACCACCATGCCCTTCTTTCTCATCTGTCTTAGTCTGGAAGCTCATCTGAATCCTGTCTGCCATGGGTGATACTGCTGGTATTCGAATACAAGTAGTACAGCTTCCAGCATCACAGCAACACGCAAGCCTCCACAATAGGACAAACTGACAGAAATGTGGGGGTTCTAATGGGTAGAATGTGTTAAATAATCATTCTCAGGCTTACATCATGAGGTCTGTTTCATTAATTGAATGAGATATTGTGAATGCTTCATAAAATACAATAAGATATATGAATATAAGATATTATTATGAGTGCACTTTACCCAAGGGCAGAGAGGAACATCCTGTATGTTTTCCTTTATTTTATAAACTTTGTTTCTCTATACCCCTGAGAGGCCACAAGTTCTCTAGGCAACAAGTTAAACAGGAACTGAACTGATCTGAAGAAAATGCAAAATAGCCCATTCCTTCTCAGTGTTATTAGGTAAAAGGACATTATACACTTTCCTTGCCTTACCAGATTGTTATACATGATCTGGTCCAAGAAATTAACACATATGCATACGGTTTGTAAAAGGCGATCAAAAAAAACTTTTTTGTGTGTCTTTTGTTTTGTGTTTGTATATGTATTATCATTTTTACATGGATGTGTGTGAATCTGCTTTTATTTTCCTTTTTTTTTTAAATTCTCTCTTTCTCTCTCTGTCTTGCTCTGGCTCTTGCTTTTTCTCTCTCCCCTCCTCCCTCTCTTTCTCCCTCCCTCCCTTCCTTCTTCCCTTCCTTTCTTCCTTTATGTAGATTGGAAAATAGTTCAAAGATCAAAAGGTACTTGAGAAGCACAAGTAGGGAAGAATAGGGAAACTCATAGCTGTGTTTTCAAAGGGAAAACGAGAACCTTTCTAAACATCATAAAAGAAATCTGCCTTTCCAGTTTCATACCCACTCTAATACTTATCACAGTTCCTAGTATCAAGCAGGCAAAGAAAATTAAAAAGGCATTTTGGTATAGTGGCTGCAGTTTAAAATTCAAGCCCTAAATTACTTCTCTTTTGTAGTTGGCATGTAAGTAATTTATGTAATAAGTGTCATATTTCTCATTTACGTGTTGGGGTAGCAATATTTTCCTTTGCAAGGTTTTTGGGAGGCTGAAATAAGACGTCATTATGAAAGGAATTTGTAAGTCCAATACTAATCAAATGCAAGGAATATTATTCATTGAAAAATCCAGTCTGAGAATAATCAATTATTGGAGGGAAAGATGAGCTGCTCAAAAGAGAGGGGGAGTTATATTAAAGTCACACTGCCCAAATTTATTATTATTTTTTCTTCACCAGTACAATCTTTGAATAATAGATATTGGCTTGCATCCGTCCATTTTAGAACCCTTAGATAATTGCATGGAAAGAGGTGGAAGGGGAGGAGCCCTTATGAAACCTCTTCACTACCCAGGGCAGTGAGTTTATAAACTAATCTTTTATTTTTCCAACAAATGGATGAAGTAGGAATAATTGTCTTCATTTCTTGCTTGCAGAAAGGCTTTAAATGCTAAGTGGTCCAAGATCACATAGTCACCGAGTGGTAGAGTCATATTCAACCCAGATTTATTTGACCTCAGAGCTAGGTTCTTTGTGCTACGTAACACTGGCTCCAATAACAAAGTCATCTTCTTTTTAAAAGCCAAAATATCTTAGTAGATGCTCAACAAGTATTTGGTGGATGAATGAATTTTCCTCTAACATAGAAAGAGTGTAGTGGGTGGTTGGGAGAGAAGACTTTGGAGGCAGTCTACCTGGTGCTGAATTCCGGCTTCTCCAACAGTCATCAGTGTGGCATTAAACAGCTGATTAATCATTCTGTACCTCATATTCTTTATTTTTAAAATTGGTTTAATATTAATAAATATCTCATAGAATTATTTTAAGGGTTACATGAATTAATATATGGAAACAAACTCAGTAAGTGTTTGATAAAACCAAACCAAACTTATTGCCATCAGGTTGATTCTGACTCTTGGCAACCTCATATGTTACAAAGTAGAACTGCCGTACGGTGTTTTCTTGGTATGAATCTTATGAAAGCAGATCACCAGGCCTTTCTTCTGTGTTTGCACCACCTAGGGAAAATATTTGATACTCTTATAAATAGAAATAATATGAAGAAAACTCTGAGTCACATAAGCCCTAATTTCAGCCCCAACATCTTTCCTCAGCTATCACTAAGAAAACCGCTTTAAGAAGAACACTTGAACTTCAAAATTGACCAGATTGCTCAAAAAGAAGTCTAGCCACACTGAGAAATGCCAAGTGACCCATAAATGAAGACAGGAATATATTCACTCACCGCACTTTTAGAAAGTACACATTAAGAGATGTCGTATTCACTTGATTGGCACTAAAGAAGAAGAGTAGCAACCATAGACAAAAATAAAATGCACTGAAGTCCAGGAATAATTGTCTTTGAAAGGAGATAACATAACCAATAGAAGGGGGTTGAAATTTATTGCTGGCCATCACGTGCCACACACTTTACATGTATTCTCTCCTTTAACCCCCACACTAATTATGTAAAGTATTCCTACTTCACAAATGCTCCTGTTGTGGCTGGAAAAACTAAGTGAGTTTTCAAAGGTCACAAAGTTATCAAGTGGAAGCACTAGAATTTCAGCATGTATTACTTAGATCTTAATGCCCACTCGTCCCACTATACTGCCATATTTCAGTGGATATTCTCCAAGATGATATTTTCCAGCTATGCAAGATGATTTTCAGATGAAACAAATAAAGGATTTCATGGTAAAATAAGTAGTTAAATCTCAATAGTATCCCCTTATTAAAGATTGATACTCTCTAGCCCAGGGGTTGACAAAGTGCCAGCTGGTTCTGTAAATAAAGTTTTATTGGTACACAGCCATAAACAAACAAAAAAACAAAGAACCAAACTGATTGCCATGGAGTGGATTCTAACTCATGGAGACCCTATAGGACAGAGAGAGTAGAACTGCCCCATAGAGTTTCCAAGGAGTGGATTCAAACTGCAGACCTTTTGGTTAGCAGCCAAGCTCTTAACCACTGAGCAACCAGGACTCCCTTGCTTTAGGTGTCATCTATGGCTGTTTTTGCACCACATGGACAGGGTTCAGTAGTTATAACAGAGACTATAGCCTGCAAAGCCTAAGATATTTTCAATATGGCCTTTTATTGAAACTAGTTTCTAACCACTGCTCTAGAATGCTCAAGAATCTGATAAGGCCAAAAGTATTCTTAGGAAAAAAAAAAAAAAATTGAAGGTTCCATGGACTCTCCTCCCACCACCCCATCCACAGTCATTATTTCTGTAGTATCTACTGAGTTCCACTGGAACCCTGGTGGTGCACTGGTTAAAAGAGTGCCTGCTAACCAAAAGGTCAGTGGTTCAAATACACCAACCCCTCCTTGGAAACCCTATGGGGCAGTTCCACTCTGTCCTACAGGGTTACTGTGAGTTGGAATAGACTTGAAAGCAACGGGTGATGGGTTTTACTGAGTTCCACTGGCCACACCTTGGGAAATCCAACTCAGAACTATCTATGATGCTTATGTCAGAAAACCAACCAACTTCTGCAGCATTTGCATACAAATCAAAATCTAGTTGCTTCTCAAGTTCCCAAATAAAGTTAAAAAAAAAAAAGGTGTAAAAATTGAACTGTCCCTGAATATAAACCGTAGGAGTGCTTGAGGAACTCGGGAATTCCATTAAGACTACAACCCTCCAAGACAAGTCAGAACAATTTCAGAGATTCAGGAAATTCGAATACATCTATAATGCATATATTTCTGAAATATCTTTTTTTAATTTGAAATATTTTAGAAATTGAAGTCCATGGGACTCCAGAAAGGCCTTTGCAATTCTAAAACTCCTAAAAAGTTATTTAAAAACTTTCTAAAAGCTATTTTAGATATTAAAGAATAAATTCCAATGGACAAAAAATATTGGTCATTCTAACTTGTGATAAAATTTTACCCTCTCCTCAAATTTAGAAAATAAAAATGAAATAATAAGGTAATAAAAATAAAATAATAAGATAAAATAAAGTAAAAAGTGAGACTAAAACAATATATAGTTAAGAAGTAGCTGTGAAGTTAACAATGTGGAATAAGATTGAAGTCCTGATTTGTCAGAATTACTAAAAGACCATTGCAACTGTGAACCACAACCTTTTATCAACCTTCACTGATATCCCTGGGAGTGAAGGACTATGTCCAGAAGAAGAAAATTGCAGCTCAGTCAACATTTTTATTTATCTCAATTTTACTTGTAAATTTGCTAATTAGAGATAAACCAAACTGATGGGTTAAGATGACTTTGTTCTGATTAATTTTATGGTAATTCTGAGGGCTTCAGTTTTTAATGAATTGTTTGAATACTAAATTATGCAGCTTTATGATCCAGGAGGTAAGCAGCAGCTCTAAAGATGCCTCTGAGACTTAAAAAAGACAGCATTAGCAGCTCATTATTGCCGGCACATTTAACATGGTTAAAGTAGGGGAAAATAACCATTAAGTTAATGTAATAGTTAAACTGCATTAATTTGAAAAACTGCCGAGTGAAACACAGCAGACGATGTATTTTTCCCCTTACGTGGAGTCGTTCTTAAAAAAAAAATAAAAAGCATTTCAAGATTATTTCCTGGCCTTCTCACGTCACTCCACAATCTGAAATTCTAGGCTTTTTCCATTGTGGATGTGCTGGGCAATGCGATCAGACCCGCTGTATGCAATAATGAATGGACAAGGAACAGGTCTTCTTTAAAACCCTCTGCCGTCAAGTCAATTCCGACTCAAAGCGACGCTACAGGACAGAGCAGATCTGCCCCATACCATTTCCAAAGAGTGCCTCATGGATTAGAACTGCCGACATTTTGGTTAGCAGCCGTAGCTCTTAAACACTAGTCTGTCCTCTTTAGGGGTGTTAAAAATAATCAGAACTCATCAAAATTTGAACATAATATTTATTCTGAGCAGTTACTCTATATACATATACAGACACCATTTTGATTCCAGAAAAACCAACCAACTTGAAGTAGCTAGGTATAATGAGGCTTATAAGACAAGAAGAGGGAGAAATATAGAAAATCAACCATTGGCTGATCTTAACATGATTGATCGAACCCTGCCCTCCTTCTTTTAGTAAGATCAAGGGATAAGATAAGTCTCTGCCCCTCCACCCAGTCATATTTTTTGATATTCAAATTTAGTAAGCCTGGCTTCAAACAGGAAAGAAAGAATTTGAACCTTTGGGTGAAAGAGAAGCTGTTGGATTCATTTTGGTCAGGGATTTCTTTAAAGTGAATATTTGTTTTTGTGGGTAAGAAAACCCCAAAATCAAAGCAAGATATCTGCTATCAGTTTCCCTGTTTGACGGGAGTGATGAACCTTTAGGATCCAAGTTGAGCTGGTTGATCAACTCAAAGGAAGGCAAAGCATCACCAGTATGTGAATGGGAAAATCACAGGAAATTTGGGAAATCTTGGGAGTTCTTATCTTTGGGAACAGCAGAGGCTTTTCAATCCCTTGAGATTTGGGTATTTTCCTGAGAATTTAAATAAAATTGGGTGAAAATTTGTATTGATAATTCCTAAATGACCACACTGAATGACATTTACTCAGCTCTCTCTTTTTGGGAAAAAAAAAAGAAAATCAAGCTTTGGCCACTTAAAGTCTTTCCTTCCATTAGCTTTCATGTCAGTGCATTTTCCTGCCTCAGCCACCCCACCCTCACTGTCTTTTTTTTTTTTTTTTAATCTTGTTTGTGTTTTTTCTCAAAGACTCCACTTTGAGAAAGCGCAGTTCGACTGCACTTCTTTTAGATGAGACAGGTTTATGAAAATGCTTGGCAAACAGCAAAACAACTTACCTACGGTGTTTATTATTATCACTGTCTTGTTCCATAATTATGGTAAAGTGTGCATGTGATCACATGACTTAAACTATGCCTTCAAATTAGAAGGCTAGTTCATCTTTATCTATGGATCACGGTATCTATTATTAACTACGTCGTGAGAATATCTACCTGGATGACTTAGCAAATATCAAATGGTCTAAAAGCTTAATGAATAAAATAAAATGAAAACTTATTTTCTTAGCATTCCTTATCAGTTGTCATCTAGTCAATGCTCATTCAAGGCAACCCCACCTGAATCAGAGTAGAATTGTGATCCATAGCGTTTTCAGGGGTTGATTTTCAGAAGCAAATAGTCATTCTTAGTCTAGAAACTATTCTGAAACTTATCCACTATGAATGATCCGATGGTATTTGAAATACCTATGTCATAGCTTCTGGTATCATACCAACACACAAGCCACCGCAGTACGACAAACTGACAGACGGGTGGTGGATAATATATCAATCCCAGGGGCTGTCTGTGGAACAGATCATCAGTTGTTCATATGCAAGTGCAAGCTAAAGCTCAAGAAAAGTAGAACAGGTCCACAAGTGCCAAAATATGACATTGAGCATATTCCACCTGAATTTAGAGACCATCTCAAGAGTAGATTTGACGCATTGAATACTGATGATCAAAGACCAGACAAGTTGTGGAGTGACATCAAGGACATCATACATAAAGAAAGGAACAGGTCATTAAAAAGACAGGAAAGAAAGAAAAGACCAAAATGGATGTCAGAAGAGACTCTGAAAGTTCCTCTTGAAAGTAAAGTAGCTAAAGCAAAAGGAAGAAATGATGGAGTAAAGGAGCTGAACAGAAGATTTCAAAAGGGTGGCTTGAGAAGACAAAATAAACATATAATGAAATGTGCAAAGACCTGGAGTTAGAAAACCGAAAGACAAGAACACATTTAGCATTGCTAAAGCTGAAAGAACTGAAGAAAAAATCAAGCTTCGAAATGCAATACTGAAGGACTCTATGGGGAAAATATTGAACACTGAAGAAAGCATCAAAACAAGATGGGAAGAATATGCAGAGTCACTATATGAAAAAGAATTGATCGACATTCAACCATTCCAGGAGGTAGCATATGATTAAGAACCGAAGTTACTAAAGGAAGAGGTTCAAGCTACACTGAAGGCATTGGTGAAAAACAAGGGTCCAGGAATTGACATAATACCAGTTGGGATGTTTCAACAAATAGATGCAGCACTGGAGGTGCTCACTCATCTATGTGAAGAAATTTGGAAGACAGCTCCTGGACAATGGACTGGAAGACATCCATATTTGTGCCCATTCCAAAGAAAGGTGATCCAACAGAATGTGGAAATTATTGAACATTATCATTAATATCATACGCAAGTAAAATTTTGCTAAAGATCATTCAAAAGTGATTGCAGCAGTACATCAACAGGGAACTGCCAGAAATTCAAGCCAGATTCAGAAGATGATATGGAACGAGGTATAACATTGCTGATGTCAGATGGATCTTAGCTAAAAGCAAACACTACCAGAAAGATGTTTACCTGTGTTTTATTGATTATGCATAGGCATTCGACTGTGTGGATCATAACAAATTATGAATAACATTTCAAGGAATGGGAATTCCAGAACACATAATCGTGCTCATGAGAAACCTGTACATAGAACAGGAAGCAGTCGTTTGAACAGAACAAGTAGACACTCATGGTTTAAAATCAGGAAAGTTGTGTGTCAAGGTTCTATCCTTTCATCATATTTATACAATCTGTATGCTGAACAAATAATCTGAGAAGCTGGACTATATGAAGAAGAATGTGGCATCAGGATTGGAGGAAGACTTAACAACCTGCGATTGGCAGATGATATAGCCTTGCTTGCTGAAATTAAAGAGAACTTGAGGCATTTACTGATGAAGATCAAAGAGTATAGCCTGCAGTATGGATTGCACCTCAACATAAAGAAAACCAAAATCCTCACAACTAGACCAATAAGCAACGTCGTGATAAATGGAGAAAATACTGAAGTTATCAAGGATTTCATTTTACTTGGATCCACAATCAATGCCCATGGAAGCAGCAGTCAAGAAATAGAACTATGTATTTCATTGGACAAATTCTTTGCAAAAGACTTCTTTAAAGTGTTAAAAGCAAAGATGTCTCTTTGAGGACTAAGGTACACTTAACCTAAGTCATGGTATTTTAATGGCATTACATGAATGCAAAAGTTGGACAATGAATAAGGAAGACCAATGTAGAATTGATGCCTTTGAATTGTGGTGTTGGTGAAGAATATTGAATATACCATGTACTGCCAGAAGAACAAACAAACCTGTCTTGGAATAAGTACAGCTAGAATGTTCCTTAAGAAGCAAGGATGGCAAATCTCCCTCTCACATATTCTGGACATGTTATCAAGAGAGACTAGTCTGTGGAGAAGGACATCATGCTTGGCAAAGAAGCGGGTCAGCAAAAAAGGGGAAGACCCGCAAGAGATGAAATGACACAGTGATTGCAACAATGGGCTCAAGCATAACAACAATCGTGAGGATGAAGCAGAACCAGGCAGTGTTTTGTTCTGTTGTACATAGGGTTGCTATGAGTCGGAACTTACTTGAGGACACCTGACAACAACAACAAGTATCTATATTTAGTCCTTTCTCTTTCTTTGAGTCCTTTTTCCTTTTTTTCTGCTTTATCAAATTAAAGAGATCTCTACTGGTAAAATGCTGTTTAAAAGGTCAGTGTGGTAGTATCATCTCATACTCTATCTGCATACATATCACTTTAAGACCCAAGGGAGCTGGACAATAGATGAGAATTCCAGATGGCTTCAGGTTCCCTTACAAACTCGAAACGAAACTCGTTGCCATTGAGTAGATTCAGATTCACAGCGACCCTGTAAGACAGAATATCACTGTCCCATAGGGTTTCCAAGGAGCAGCTGGTAGATTTGAACTGCTGACCTCCTGGTTAGCAGCCATAGCTCTTAACCACTGCACCACCAGGGCTCCTCAGGTTCCCTACAAATTCTCAAATTTTAGATACCCCTTAGAATAATGTTAAAAAATGCTGATTCTTGGCTGAACCATTGTGATTCTGATTTTGTAAATCTAGAGTGGTGTTGCTATATCTGCGATCTGGAATCTTAACATATTCTCACAGTATTTGATGTTATGGATAAGCAAATATTTACCTCAGTGACACCTTAAAAACCACTGCTTTAGCAAAATATACATCCCACCTTAACAGAGAGAAACAGGAAGAATGCATGATAACAAAGGGGAATCATCACCCAGTTTTTCATCAATATAAGATGATTTGCCATTGCAGAAGAGGATAATGAATGAGTTAAGCATGGTGGTGAATAACATGTGGTTTATTATTCAAAATGAGTCACTTCTGTTATTGAAAATGAGTACAAAATATATTTTTCATGTGTGTTTTGATAAATTGACTAATAAGTAGAGACTGATAGCTACAGTCCTGTTGACTCTGACTCCTGGCGCCCCTATGTACAACAGACAGAAATGTTGTAAGGTCCTGTGTTATCCTCATGATCACCAGCATGTTCAAGTCCATCTTTGTGGCTACTGTAACAATCTATCAATCAGGGGTCTTCCTTGCCCTCACTGGCTTTCTACTTCATCAAACATGATCTCCTTACCAGCAATTGATCCCTCCTGATGATTTGCCCAAAGCAAGCAATCTGGACAATGTTCTGTTGTGATCCATAAGGTTTTCATTGGTTAATTTTCAGAAATAGATTGCCAGGCCTTTCTTTCTAGTCTGAAACCTGTCCATCATGCATGCCCTGTTGTTATTTGAAATACTGGTAGCGTAACTTCTAGCTAGAATCATAGCAACAAGTAAGCAACCATAGTACAACAAACTGAAAGATGAGTGGTGGAATTAACCAATTGGTTTTATTATATTGGTGGACTTATAAATACAGTTGAATTAAAAAGTTGTTTTCAAATATAAGTCTTTCTGAAAGTAAAAAAAAAAAACACATATATACATGTATTTATAATATCTGTATACATTAAAATATAGTAAAAAGATTCTTTATTGTCTGATTAAAAAGAACAGAAAAAAGTAATCATCCTTGGTAAGTATCCATTACTTCAATCAGTTTCTTAGTCATATCCACCTCTAAAACATATTTTTCAGAAAAAAAGTTTCTCTTCAATACGGTGTTATTTTAATATTTTTGTAATACTGCATATATTAATCTTCAAATCTTCATTTTATGGTTAATGAATTTGAAACTGTTGATGCTTTTAATTGGTTCTTTTCTACTGGTCATAAAATGTTTAATTAAATAAAATGCTGAGATACCTGATCAATTCAGAATAAATTTGCTAAATTGAATGTATTCTCACTTTTAAATTTTTATGTTGAAGTATCTTAATATTTTAGTCCAAATATGTTTGAAGATACCATCTTTTTTATCCTCATCAGAGTTCATTTATATGACAGATATATTTATAAGAAAAAGTACTCAACTAAATTTTGTGTATGTTCTTTTGTTTCACCAAATTTAGCTGCAGCATAATCATAGGCCTTCTCTATTTTATTCCATTCTAGTAGGGAGCATAAATTAATCCAATTAAATATATGGGCTCTATCAAAACATTCTTCCCTTGAGTTGAGATAGTCAACATGGAATTATTTATTACCAAAATTAAATTTTGGACTCTTTTTTATTTTTTCCCCCAGTTCTTGCCTTGCTGGGTAAAAATAAATTCAAAGTTTTCTTTGTTTAGAAGCTAACAATTGGCTAAAAGCTTCAAAAGACTAAGTTTTTTTTTTTTTTAATTCCGTTTATTACATACTGTGATAAAAATTTTAATTGATTTGAAAAAAAAAGCCACTAAAGTATAGAGAATTTATTTTAAGAATCTTTACTGTCATCTTAGGATACTTAGGTTGATTTATAAACTAGATCTTTAGGGAATCAAATTTCTAAATTTCAAAATCTGATTTAGACCTGATAATTTATTCAACAACAAAATCAGCAACCTACTAACTGCCAGGTACAGGATATGGGGAGAAGAGAGTAAAGAGTCCCTTGATCTGAGTCTTGAAAGATGAGAACATATTTGTCAAAATGTCAAATATGGGGGCAGGGAACTTGTTTCAGGAAAAGGCACACTAGGAGCAAAGGCACGAATTATGAAATGACCTGGCGATTTTCACTGCCTGCAGGAAGTTCAGGATACCATGGCATGGACTGTGAGGAAGTCTAGGATGAGATTAAAGCACCAATATGGTCTTTCATTATGTTTTTCCAAAAGATGAATTATATGAGTCATCTTTAAAAATCAAATTCAGGGAGCTTGTGACAAAGGTAACTTGAGAGCTAGAACATATCATCTGCAAGAGGAAAGGCTCCTGAGGATATGGCCAACACCTGCTTTTGCTCTGTGGCAGAACAGCTCTCACAAAGGATGTTTTTTTTTTTTTTTTTTTAAGGCTGGATGAGTTTGGATTATTGTTCAGCAACTATTCACTCCTATTCCTCTCCCACAGTGGGCAAAGTAATATCTTTTACCCATTGATGTTGGAATCTTGTGCTCTGATAATTTGCTATGAGAAGAACAGGTCCCATTCTTCATGCTCACTCAGGAAAATAAGGAAATGTGGAGTGGACCTGAACACAACCTGTAGCCTCGAGCCAAGCCCAGTTGATCTGCAGCCTAGGTCAGCCTAGTTGATCTGAAGATAGATATACTCGAGAAAAATAGCTAGTTATTTTAAGCTGCAGAGTTTTTAGTTAGTTTGTTATGTTGTGTTATTGTGGAAATTGCTGGCTAATACAGATTTTCCTAAGAATGTTTCTGTTGTTGTTAATCAAGTTAACTCCGATTCATGGCGACCATATGTATAACAAAACCAAATGTTGCCTGGTCCTGTACCATCTTCATGATCATCAAGTCCATTGCTGTGGCTAGTGTGTCAGTCCAGCTCATTAAGCATTTCTCTCATTTTTGCTGACACTGTACCAACCATGATACCTTTATCTAGCAATTGGTCTTTACTGATGATATACCAAAAGGAAAGAAGATAAAATCTCCCCATCCTTGCTTATAAGGAGCATTCTGGTTGTATTTCTTCTGAGACTGATTTGTTTGTTCTTTTGGCAGTCCAAGGTATGTTCAGTATTCTTTGCCAACATCACAGCATTGTTTCTTCTTCCGTCTTCCTTTTTCGTTGTGCAACTTTCATATGCATATGAGGTGATTGAAAAGACCATAGTCATCAAAGTGACATCTTGCTTCTTAAAAGTTTAAAGAGGTCTTTTGCAGCAGAATTTCCCAGTGCAATACATTGTTTGATGTCTTCATGGCTGCTTCCATAGACACTGCTTGTTGAATAATTGTGGAATAAATAGAGTAAATACTGTACTTCTCTGCTCATTCCCTATCCCAGCCATTCCTTCCTCTTTTCCAATACAGAAAAACTACGATATTCTTACGTAAAGCTCGCTGAAATGACCTTTTCTAATCCTCTGTCAATTCAGATAAATCCATACATATCAACAGGCCTGGTGTGATGGTACACCAGGAACAAAGTAGCCTCCTGGAGAATAATTCACGTTAATGGCAATGTCATGAGCAAGAGCATACACTTGGTCAATGACACAGGTCAAAAGGAGAATAAAAGGCATTCAGGTTATTCTCTGGCATCTCCTCCTTCCATTTTGGAGGAGGTTGTATCAAAATCACAAGGAAACCCTTTCACTAGAGCTCTGGAAGGCATACTGAGTTCAAGTCAGCAATGCTTTATGGTCTATGTAATTGGATATAAAACACGTAATGGTAAATAATATTTTAAATATTTTATTTCTTTATTTATTTTGTTACAAGTTCCAGTCTTCAGAGCTCTGCTTAAAAATCTTGATTTTACTCTCTACACTGAAGTGTGATATTAAACATACACACATAAAACACTTCAGTGATTTTCCAAAGTTCTAACATGGACTAAAAGAGTCATTTTAATCTGGTCTATGTGTTTTTCTTCATATTAATTTGATACCACTTTACACAATTTCATGAATTTGTCAAACATCCTCCTGCCTGGGTCTTTTTTACCTGCTGCTTCTGTTGCTTGGAGATCTCATCTTCTCCCTGTTCATGTAATTCATACCTGTTCATATTTTTTGCTGTTAGTTCAAACCTCCTAAGAAAAGTTCTACCTGAATCTTCATCTTATACTGGATTTTCCTGATAAACATTCTCATAGTTCCTGATCCATTTACTTAGTAGTCCTCATCAGATTTTATAATTATATTTTTGTATGATCACTTGATTAGCAAGTTCTCCTCCGCTATGTTATAAAATATAAGTGAACTTGGTCTGATGCCAATCCACCATTCCATACGCAATGCTTACCGAAAGACCTGACGAATAAGTGGAATAAATACACATGCTGGTTTGCTAAGGATAGTCATGGTTTGTGCACATTGTCCTGGATTAATTATTTGAAGTTTCTCTCTTTCATTCTCAAAATTGTCCTGGTGTGGACATTTCATCATAAAGTCATTCTCCACATAAAGGATCCTAATAATATTTGTTCAGTAATTCTGTTTTCCTTTAGGAGGTGTTTTTGCACCTAAGTCTCTTTGATCCTTCATGTAAAATACTCCTAGACACGCTTGCATATGTCTGGATTTGCAACAAGAATTCAACTCTGATTATCATATGCACCGCTTATCACTTTGAAAAAAGATGAGATCAGTGAGCCCTATATTTAAAGATA
>NW_004444086.1:6617922-6619058 GCF_000243295.1 Trichechus manatus latirostris
AAGAATATTGAATATACCACGGATTGCCAAAAGAACAAACAAATCTGTCTTGGAAGAAGTACAGTCAGAATGCTCCTTAGAAGCAAAGATGCCGAGACTTCATCTCATGTACTTTGAACATACTATCAGGAGGGACCAGTCCCTGGAGATGGACATATTGCTTGGTAGAGGGTCAATGAAACAGAGAAAGACCTTCAATGAGGCAGATTGACACAGTGACTGCAACAGTGGGCTCAAGCATAACAATGATTGTGGGGATGGCACAGGACAGGGTAGTGTTTCGTTTTGCTGTACATAGGGTTGCTATGAGTGGCAACCAACTCCATGGCACTTAAGAACATTCTACCACTCAGCTCCTACTCGCAAGGTGAAGACTGTACTCTGTGAATGGCAGGCTGAGAACAGGGGTCCTGGTCACTCTCACAGTAGCTTGCATATATGGTGGAGGTTTTAGACAAAGAGAGGCAAGCCAAGAAGATCAGACGCTACCTCAATACCTCACTTTCCACAATGTATACAACAATTAAAAGATCATCAAAGAAATAAAAGGCTTGAAAAATACTAAAAACCAGCTAGACCTAACTGACATGTATAGAACACTTGACTCAACAACAGCAGAATATGTATTCTTCTCAAGTATGCATGAAACATTGTCCAGGGTAAACAAGACGCCAAACTTAAGACAAGCCTCAATACAATTAAAATGATTGAAATCATACAAAGTATGATCCTCAACCACAATAGAATTAAATATGAAATCAGTAACAGAAAGGAATTGGGAAAATTCACAAATATGTGATAACTGTTGTCGTTGTTAGATGCCATCAAGTTGGTTTCAACTCAATGACCTTGTGTAAAACAGAGCAATTTATTTCTATGTATTTTATTATTTTTGATACTACTTTAAATTGAATTGTTTTCTTAATTCCATTTTTAAATTGTTCAAGGCTAGTATAAAAATATAATTGTTTTTGGTATAATAATATTGTATCCTGCAGCCTTGATTAACTTGTGTAGTCGCTCTAACAGTTTTTAGTGTGTTCCGTAGGATTTTCTACAAACAAGATCATGTTATATGCAAATACATATATTTTTGTTTCTGACTTCCTAATCTAGGTGACTTTTAGTAATCAAGT
>NW_004444086.1:6620736-6622088 GCF_000243295.1 Trichechus manatus latirostris
TATGTGATGGAACTCCTGTTCCTTAGATCCCCACTGATCCATGTGCTGGGTGT
Source organism: Trichechus manatus latirostris (assembly GCF_000243295.1). Classification (NCBI taxonomy): domain Eukaryota; kingdom Metazoa; phylum Chordata; class Mammalia; order Sirenia; family Trichechidae; genus Trichechus; species Trichechus manatus. Next base: position 6,620,790 of record NW_004444086.1, read on the forward strand.
CAGAACCTGAGGCTGAATTGACGGCTTAGTCCCTGGGTGGCACTAGCGGCTTTCAATTGTCTGTTAAGTGAAAGGTTGGCAGTTGGAACCCACCCAAAGGCTCTGCAAAATAAAGGCCTGAAGAACTGCTTCTGTAAAGTTTATAGCCAGGAAAACCCAATGGAGCAGTTCTACTCTGTAACACATGGAGTCACCATCAGTCAGAATCAACTTGAAGGCAACAGGTCTTTAGTCAAGTGGGGCTGGTTCTGTAGAGAAGCAAGACTGAGGATCCTGCTCTCTGCAAGGAAGCTCAGAAACTGTTAGGTTTCATACATTAATGAATGATGCAATAGTTCCATCTCCTTTTTTAATTTTTTTCTCTAAGAAAAAAAATAGTATTCTAGTGTCTCTAGAATCATGCTTCCAACCATGTTTCTTTTTTTAATCTAAATTTTTTCCTCCTAAAGACCAGACTGTACCTCATTCATGTTACCTGGGTTCTTATAAAGCTCTCTACTCTTTCTCAGTCATAAATTATTAATACAGAACATTTTCAAATCCTGAACTGAGGTCTTTGCTGATCAGCATCCCTCTCAGGAGCATTCAGAGAATGTTAGGTCATGATACAGCAGGCGGGTTGCTTCAAGCTCATCTTTTCAGCCACCTTCCCTCACTGTTCTCCCACTATCACTCCTACTACTACTTCCAACCTTACCAAAAAACCAAACCAGCTGCCATGATTCCAAATCATGGCAATGCTATGTGTGTCAGAGTAGAGCTATGCTCTATAAGGCTTTCAATGGCTGTTTTTTCAGAATTAGATTGCCAGTAGATTTCAAAGTAGATTTTTTAATTTTCTTATTTCTATACGCTTTTTGGAAACCCTGGTGATGCAGTAGTTAAGAGCTATGGCTGCTAACCAAAAGGTCAGCGGTGTAAATCCACCAGAAGCTCCTTCAAAACTCTATGGGGCAGTTCTACTCTGTCCTATAGGGTTGCTAGGAGTTGGAATCAACTTTACAGCAATGGTTTTATAGCCTCTTTTACCTTTATGCCCAATTTCTTCCCTGACTATTATAAAACTGTATGTTTTAGTCTGATTTCTTTCCCAGAAAAATTTTAACTATGAATCCATGAACATATTTTATTTTATTCTATTCACATATGTCAGAAATTGATACAAATCTAGAACTAAATAAGGAATGAAAAAAAAAACCCAAAAGCTTACAAAAAGAGCTTATGAAGGAGACAACAACTTGTCCATTTTGGATTAAGGCTGATTTGTTTTTGTTGTTAGATGCCATTGAGTTGGTTCTG
>NW_004444086.1:6630894-6632410 GCF_000243295.1 Trichechus manatus latirostris
CTCACCCTTGTTCGTTCGCTGCAGTCATTCTAACCTCCTTTCTGTTTCTACTCTGCATTTCTAGGTCTTCGCTCCTGCTGCTCCCTGCACTTAAAGTGTTCTTCCCCCATAATCTTCCTATGGCTGGCTTATTTTCAGCCCTCAGATTCACACAATTCCAAGTTATTTCCTACTTATGTGATGAACGTTCGATTATCTGTTTGCACTGCTAGAACAACAGCAGATTGAGAGGAGAGGTCTTTCATGTTCTACTCATAGATATATCCCAAGAGCCAAGTACAGTGCCTGCCATAGAGTAGGTCACAATAATAGGAAAAAAAAAAAAAATTGTACTTGAATGGATGAAAAAGCTTAATTTTTTTCCTCTGTGGATAAGGGAGATGATAGTGCCTTCCTCAAGACGCCATATAAGTTAATTTAGATAATGCTGCATGTTAAACTACTTGGTGGTTTTATTGTGTTTTATTTTACTCTTCGGTGTTGGCGGTTTTTCTGGGACAAATTCTGCTCAATATAATCTGTATATGCATCTATATATACATATGTAATTTTAGAGGCAAAGTACAACAATTTATTTCTGATTTTTTAAAATATTTTTAAATATCAGAAGTGAATTATTGCACTTTGCCTCTAAAATTACACCAAGTGTCTGAACATGAAATTTAAAGTCCAAGTCTCTGTAGCATTTTTATCCTATTTTAAAGACTTCTAATTTTAGCCATTTTCTAAATGGCATCATTTTGTTGGTTTTAATTTTAAAACCCAAAACTTGCAATAAGCAGAGACGAAACTCAAATAAGCAAAGCCCTTAGTGCAAATATTTAATTCCATTCCCATCACTTTGCCAGTAATAGGGCAATCACCCAGAAACTGGGGATTGATCATCCACATATGGAATAATAATTGTGAAATGATGAAAAAAGAAACCACCAGAATTTTAGGGTTTTTGCCTCTGTGTCCACATCTGCTAGTTACAGCTCTTTTTTTTGTTTTTATTTTTTTTTAATTCTTTCCTCTGCTAGGATCACCTGTTCTTAGAAATAGACTAGACAAGCAGCATAATGTTCTCTTATATGTAAAAATAATTAATGATTCATAAAATTAAGGGCTCTGAATAAATGAATAAATAAAGTTGAAAAGCACTAGGTAATTTAGTATAAAGCAGTAATTACTTGTTCTCTATAATTATCCATAGAATTTAAATAATTTAGTAATGATAGTAATCTTTAGCATCCACATAGTATTTTATTTTGTTTTGTTTTTTTCCCGTAGACTAATTTTAACAGCGGGATGATCTCATTTTTCAATGTGAGGTCAAATGAGCAGATACTACTTAACTGCTTTAAAGTGAAAGATGGTGAGACCTTCCTAAGGAAGGAAAATAAACTTGTACAATGTGCAGTGCCTTCCATTACCTTTTTTTCTCTTTTCCTATTCAATCTTCCTTACAACACTTCCAGACAGGTCAGATTTAGCCTCACTGTATAGGTTTTTTTTGGAGCCCTGGTAGCTCAGT
>NW_004444086.1:6633768-6636229 GCF_000243295.1 Trichechus manatus latirostris
ATAGTCTTTCCTGATGACAGGACCATAGTAAGTGAACCAAAGTCTTGTCATCCTTGCTTCTATGGAACATTCCGTGTGTCTTTCTCCTAAGACTGATCTGTTCCTTCTTCTGGTAGCCCACGGTATATTCAATATTCAACCCCTTAATCTCTCAGAGCTTGTTTCCTTACCTGCAAAAGCGGGAAATACAAAAAATTTTTCTCATACGATCTTTGAGAGGATTAAATGAAACTATGTGTGTAAAGCTTTTAACCCGGTGCCGGTTCTGTTACAAACGTTCATACGTGTGAATAACCATTATACAAAGGAGACAAAGTCCTCTCTGCTTCTTCGTTGATCTTTCCAGGATCCCAGAGCAAGGGCATCACCTCAATAAAGAGCTTTTTGACTTTAAGTCTGGCACTTTTTCACCAACAGTGAAATAACGTTATTTAGTAGTTGGTATCATTTCTTCCTGCTTTTTTGCTCTAGCAAGGAACTATTCTTAGGCCACAAGGGAAAATTGAGAGAAGTATTAGAGGCAGTTTCCAAACTCCTTACTAAGGGCACAAAAATAGTCTTAGAGCTCTTGGAAGTAGCCCAAGAAACTCAGACGTGAGCAAACTGGAGGGACTAAGTCAGCCCACCTGGGAAGAGTGGAGCAGGCCCAGAGTTAGAATGATCAAACGTGCCATATTCTGGAGCAGTTTGCCACTGTATGAAGATAGAAAGAGGAGTGGGTTCGGTAGTTTATCCCTAACAGCTTTGTATTATTTTGAACTTTTGCTCCAGCTGTCTGTGGGGAGGAGAGGGTAAAGACAAGTGTTTATTTGCCTGGCCAAGTTTCTCACTGTCTTCGGAACCTCAGCTCTCTGAGGTAAGCTTCCAGGTACCAACATAAAAATAAAGCTAATGAGGTTGGCAGAAGCCCCCAGCCATGGTGACAAATGGGCATGTCAACAGTCTGGGAAGGAGAAGGAAGAGTGAAGAGAGGCACTCAGGATTGGCAATTTTCTTGCTCTTTACTACCCATCTACTCCCCAGCTGCCATCTTGGACTAATACAGCAGCTTCACACTTGGGCTCCTAACTCTCAGGCTTGTCTTCTACATTGTAATTAGTCAAGGTTGCAAAACACAAACAAGATGAGGCCACTGTCTTCACACTTCCTGCTTAAAACCCTTCTATGGAAACCCATGCCAACGGACAATTCAAACAGTTAATGTAATTAGCTGCTAACTGAAAATTTGGAGGTTCAAGTACAATCAGAGTCCTCTCAGAAGAAAGGCCTGGTCATCTACTTCTGAAAAATCAACCGCTGAAAATCCTCTGGGGCATAGTTTTGCTCTGACATGCATGTGGTTGCCATGAGTCAGAGTTGACTCAACAGCAACTAATTGTCTTTTTATTTGCTTGTTTTATGGAACCCATGAATTGTAAGAGGAAGACCTAAACATGTCCTACAATACCAAGGATGATCAAGTGAATGCTTCCTACCTCATCTACTTATTCTGTATGCTCCAGATCCCCTACCATTCTTTATGTTGTTCAAATTACCCAGCTCCCTCCTGGCAAAGAGCCTCACACAAGCTAGTGTCTGCATGAATAGTATACCACCCATGTTTTTCCTGTTGACTCCTTTTTCTCAAAAAATAAGATGTTACTGCTCCAGGAAAGCTTATTCTTTTCCTGGTCGGCACTGTGTCACATGCTTTACTGTGTAATACCTTCAAGTAAGGACACTTAAGATGATGGTGCATCAATCAAAGTCTAAGCAAAAAAAAAAAAAATCCAAACAAATCATGAAATGGCTTCAGATTTCAAAGGATACAATATAAGGAAAATAATTGATCACAGGGTTGATAGAAGAGCTGAGAAACAAAACAGTAGAAAGTGAGGTAGCCCAGATGTTATCAATTGCAAAAAACTACTACTAGAAACACTAGATTGGATAGACAACAGAAAGAGGTGGCTTTATTGCATCAAGGAGATTCAGCCACTTCCTGAGGCAGAGAAAGAAGGTGAATGTCATGGTCTTCACTTTTCCTGGCCATGCAAACGCATACTACTGCCTCCCACTGTCCAAACTCAGCCAGAAATGTGCGGAATCCAGTCTGCCTCTCACACAAAACAGAACAGAGGAAAGGCGAGGATTGGATAGGAGGGGACATAGGCACAGGATCAGTAAAGGTTGTAATATATCTATTTTAGTAATTGTTTAGTAATTTGTTGCATGGAGTGCTAGGGCCTATGCCTATTTATGCTCACCACAGTATTTCCACTTGCACAAAGTCATCGTTGAATGGTCAATTTTGAATGCATCTGTTTGTTCACTCATTAAGCACTATTTACTGAGCAACTACTACATGCTGGGCACAGTAAACAAAGCAGACCAAGTTTCTGCCCTCATATAGGTTACAGGATACCAGTTGCTATCTAGTCTATTCTAACTCAGTGCAATCCCATGTTTGTCACAGTAGAAC
>NW_004444086.1:6637160-6639517 GCF_000243295.1 Trichechus manatus latirostris
AATCACGTTAACAGCATTTCCAAGGTGAATTGTTCATTTAAGAAAAATTAACAAGACTTCTGTCATGTGAAATGTCTGACACACCCAAATATATGTATAAATGGTAACTGCTAGAGTTATTATCTGAGCCCTGGTGGTGCAGTAGTTAAGAGCTCGGATGGTAACCAAAAGATCAGCAGTTCAAATGCACCAGCTGCTCCCTGGACACCCTATGGGGCAGTTCTACTCTGTCCTACAGGATCGCTGTGAGCTGGAATCGCCTTGACGACATTGGGAGTGTTATTATCATCATTAAGCACTTGCTGTGCACCGTGCATTTCCATGGTAAATTGTTCATTCTAAGATTCTTCAAAATAAAGACTCATTATGCTCATTGTACGTTTGGGGAAATGCAGGCTCAGAGAGTTTACATAACTTGCCTAAGATCACACAGTTAGTAAAAAAATAATGGAATTCCAATCCAGTCAACCTGACCCCAGATGTACTCTTGTACCATTCCCAAATAAAATAAAAGGGACAGTAAGCAGTGTAGCAGGTCAGAGGAGAAAGATCAGAAGATTGGATAGGAAAGTCTTAAGGTGCAGGGCTTTAACTAGGACTCCATCACTGAATTTAGAATTCTTAGAAAATACACTGGTGCTGGGATATTGTCAACCTCTTCTTCATCACTCCATCATCCTACCTTCTTGTCAGTGAAGAGGAAACATGATTCTACCATATTTTCATGTTGCTGTTGTTCGTTGCCATAGATTCTGCTCCAGCTCAGGATGATCCCAAGTACAATAGAATGAAAGATTTTCTGGTCCTGTGACATCTTCATGAATATTGGTATGCTTGAGTCTGTTGTATGACCACTGTGTATTTTCAGTGCCTTCCAACCTGATCTTCCAGCATTATATCTGACAATATTCTATTGTGATCCATAGGATTTTTTGTTGGCTAAATTTTGGAAATAGTTCACCAGGCCTTTCTTCCTAGTTTACTTTAGCAGTTCTGGTAAAACCTGTCCCCATGAGTGACTCTGCTGGTATTTTAAATGCCAGTGGCATAACTTCCACATCAAACTGATAGGCAATGCAGCCAGGAGCTGCTTACCTGCTCTTCCTCTCCATTAGCAAACAAAACTTTAGGTGATGGGGATGGGTGTGGCGCAATTGGGAGCTGCTCAGGCCAAGCAGAACCTGTCTCCTCCTATCCATTGTCCTCAAAAGGCTGGGCGTGGCTCAAGCTAGTCAAACCCATTTTACTTGCCTACATGCCAAGTTAAAAAATGGAATTTGTTTTACTGCGCCTGTGCGCCATGATAACCTATGTAGTCTGTAATGTTTGAATGTACTTCCTTGTGAGAGACAGTATAAAAGGATCTGCCTCCCTTTGTTCGGAGAGCTTGATTTGAGGTATACATCTCCTTGCTCCTTGCCTTCGTGCTTGCAATAAATGCTCTGCCTCCCTCCTCACCTCTGTGAGTCTTTATTGATGAGAAGCCCCACCGGGCAGGACCTGCTTTGGGTAACAAAAGCAACACAGAAACCACCATAGTATAACAAAGTGATAGACAAGTGGTGATATTTTCATGTATAGGGATTTAATTAGCATCAACTCACTCAATTTTTGTTAAAATTAAATATGATTATCTGTAAAATAGGCTTAGAATATTTTTTGACAAATAGAAAGCACTAACTTTTTAGCTGTAGCAATGATAAAACCAAGTTGATTCCAATTCATAGTGACCTTATAGGACAGAGTAGAAATGCCCCATAGGATTTTCCAGTCTGTAAATATTTACAGGAGCAGATTGCACATCTTTCTCCTGACTAGTGGCTGGTAGGTTCTAACAGGTAGGTTCTAACAGCCGACCTTTTGGCTAGCAGCTGAGCGCTTAACCACTGCACCACCGGGGCTCCATCTTTAGAGAAAAAGAGGGACAAAATAGCTACATATATTTATTGAAAACATGTGTTATGGAAAGGCCTCCAAATGAAGGAAAATGACACTGATTTCTAAATAATGCGAAGTTAGCTATATGAAAATTTGTGGAAATGCACACAATGAAGAGAAACAGCAACTGCAAATGTTCTGAGTCAAGAACTAGCTTAGGATGTTTGAGAGATGGAAAAGATATCTTGTCTGTTGGAATGGAATGAATAAGGTGGAGATGGTCCTCAATGGTGCAAATAGTTTGCTCACGGCCACTAACCTAAACATGGACAGTTCAAACTTACCCAGTAGTGCCACTGAAGAAAGGCCTGGTGATCTGCTTCCATCAAGATAATAGCCAAAAAACCCTATGGAGCAGTTCTACTCTGTCACACATGGGGTCGCCATGAGTCAGAATAGATTCAACGGCAATGCTTTTT